>NC_088880.1:1863498-2163498 GCF_032884065.1 Artemia franciscana | reverse complement strand
CAATTTGGCCAACCAGTTTCATTTCCATTTTTGGCAGGAACCTTGTTCTAGCATAGAGACATCCATACGCGCATATAGAACTCACCTGGTGGACGAGCCCACAATCAGATTGACAATATCCTGACTAACAAAATTAAAAGCCATGCTTAAAAGACATAAGAAGCTTCAGAGGAGCAAGCGATGCTTCAGATTATGTTTTACTGATAGTAAAACTATCTCTCAAATTGACAGACATACAAAATTCTCGGAGCAAATAAAAAGCAGTATATTACTCTGAAAAGCTCTCCAATGGGCCATTTCAGAAGAACTTGACTATAGAGATTACAGATGCGTTCGAGACCTTGAATAGAGCGCTAGTTTTGGATACTGGTGTCACTATGGAGACGTCCTGCAGCACCCTAGGGATGTCTATAATCGAATAGCAACAGATATAATTAAATTTAAGGAAAGACATAAAGACAATCAGCCATCCGATCGGAGATGATGATCGGAAGTAAGACGGAAGTATATGTATACTTCCATATGTAAAGGAAGTAAGGCAGCCTATTGATAAAAAAAAAATACAAGACGACGAGATATGATTCCTATGACGTGCCAAGCCAAGTGATTTGATTCCATAGCCGGCTCGAAAGTAACCAGTGGGATCATAAGGAAATGTTGGAACATAAACAGCGTAGTCATAGAATGAAACAGGAAGACTGTCGAAGATCCTGGTAAAACTCAAAAACACAGGAAGTTTGAACCTTAATCTTCGATTGAGTTCTCAATAAACCTAATACTTCAAACATAGTATAGATTCCCACAGCCCCTTTCTTGACCCATCAAATCAACATAGAAGACCACCAAGGAGTACCATTAGCTATCAGTTGCTTAATAGCAGAGCACCGGGAATTCACAGAATATCAGCAAAGTGGGACATAGATGTGCGGATTGCATTCTCTACACACATGTGGAAATCAGAGAAAATTCTCAAAAACTAGAAAGAAATACACTCGCTAAGCAATTTAAAAGGCCAGGCACATCGAAACATGATTACTGGATGGATATCAGCCTCTTTTCCATCCCCAGGAAAATACCCAAAATATAATCCTCCGTCATATCAAAACAACCTTGGATAAACACCTTTAAGATGGACAGCATTACCATATGTGGTTTACGCATGTTGATCGAGGAATGCAACATATATAGGCAAGTGACATAACTTGAATTTTAGGATTTTGAAAATCCATCAACTGAATCTGTCGAATTTTTTTATGGAAGCTTTTCAGTTATTATTTCAGATTACCTTATATTCTTGACCTTTACAAAAATGTTGATCGATGCGTTTCAGCCTTTGAAGGACTTCTGAGTTATTTCCACATAGTGTCTGAAATCAGGAAAGGGTAGGAAGTCTTTTCTGTTCTATTAATTCTGGTGATTGACTATGAATTCAAGAATTTCACTGAATTTAGAGAATCCTTTTCATCTATATCTGGAAATATTCCTGTTTCATCTAGAAATGTTTCCATCTATATCTGTGAGTATGGGTCAAGCGTGGCCATTTTGTTGTCTCAGTGTCATATCATTCAGAGGGCATTTATCTGTGCTACCAAACAGGCTTGTGTTGCATTTCGTCGAGTTTACAGTGTAATTTTAAAATGTCTTTCTGATTTGAAAATACCCGGTGCAGTAATAATGTATCCGTCAGGAAAAACAATAAACCGATAGAAATCTATAAAGTTGTTCACTATAAAGTTGGACTCTTTGCCACAATTCTACTTTTTAAACAATTAAAAACTTTAGCGTAAAGAGCGAGGGATTGCGGAGTGGACAACCCATTTTATACACGGAGTAATTTCTGTTCATTTTAAGTTTTAATGTCGCTCCTTACTTTCAGTTAAAAAAAAAACTTGTTTTTTCTTGTTTAATAGTTTAAAGATACAATAGTTTTAATATAGTTTAACTATAGTTTTATAGTTTAACTATAGTCCTAGCCGAGTCGGTTGGTGCGCTGGGTTTGGGATTCTTTGTCTGAAAGGACGCGGGTTCGAATCCCAGTGTACCCAATTGTTCAGTTTGGGACGGGAGTCAGTGGCGTGACTCTGTAAGCTTAGCCAGAGTCGACCCAGCTTTAAATGGGTACCTGGAGAAATCTGGGGAAGGTAAACAGGAAGGGTGTGCGAAAGCACAGGATGGTTGGCCCCCAACCCCCCATTGCACTTCCTGGCTGAAGGGCCAAGAAACGGAGATCAGCACCGCCGGTAGGGACTGTAAAGTCTAATGCCGTATCCTTTACCTTTACCTTTTATAGTTTTAACTATAGGGAGCTTTGTGAATTGTATGGGGAAAACAGGGTCGCTGAAGGTAGATTGCTTCAATGGTTGATTTAAAAATGTCTGAGAAAATGCGCATGATAAAAATTGAAATGAAAGACCCAGCATAGTGACTACCAAATTCTTCCTGTTCTTCAAGGATGGTCAACCCAGCTCATCAATTCCTACTTCAATTATGGTGACTCACTACAATTTAAAAAACTGTATTTGATCTAGGTGATTAGTCCATTCAGAGATTTTGAGGAGTAGATATTTGAAATAGTTCTTAGAAATTCCATTTATATAGGTTAACTAAACTCTTTAAGAGATTTAGGTAATAGCTTTTTCTTCTATGAAACTTACGTTTTTTTTTTTACTATTCTAGGAATTGACACCGCCTCCCCTGATTAAATTCAAAGATCTTAAAAATTTCGTAGTTACCAGGTGTCTCATATTGCAAAGAAACTGATTTAGCGGAAAATTCATTCATCTTTATGAGCCATTTTTTTTATAGTTGTATATCTTAGTTGATTGAATTCGATCGAATAATGGATTGAATTTAGAAAAGTATGCTTTGCCCATGTTTTTGTATCGATTCATAATAGATTCTGATAGTCAATTTGTTAGGTTCTTCTTGTATTTAAGGACACTCCTCTATTGTCTCCAAATCGCGTAAATTTTACTTGTTTTTCTTTCAATTTTGGAATAATTATTCTTTTTTAGTTGCTTATTACCTACATATTGAACCTGTACGGTCCATGAGAGCGAATCGGTCTATTTTTCTTAACAACGAATACCTAAAAAAAAATTCTGGAATTTACCCTTTGGAAAGAATTGACCCTTGATTACCCTTTGGAGTCCATGGTCTAGAAATTCCTTTTAATGAAAATAAACTGGATTAGCTGGATGACCTAAATCAAAATCCGGACGGAAATTATTAAAAATAATGTTTTCATACCTTTTCTGATGTTCAACTCATGTTTTGTGTTAGCCTACCCTTATTTATTATCAGATAAAAAAAAACAAGTTTTTTTTACTGAAAGTAAGGAGCGACATTAATACTTAAAACAAACAGAAATTAACCAGTATATGAAAGGGGCTGCTCCCTCTTCAACACCTTGCTCTTTGCACTAAAGTTTGACTTTTTCTCTCAACTCTACTTTTTAAAACAGTAAAAACATTACCGTAAAGAGCAGGGCGTTGAAGAGGGAGCAGCCCCTTTCATATACGGGGTAATTTCTGTTCGTTTTAAGTATTAATGTCGCTCCTTACTTTCAGTAAAAAAAAACTTTTTTTCATATTTAATTTCTGAACCTTTTTTTAGTTAATCCATGTTTTGATTTCGGCTCTCCGCAGATGAATAATTAAAGCGAAATTTGTATATTTATTTATTTGGCTAAATGGCTTTCCCATAGTTTTGATCGAATGATTTTGAGAAAAAAGGAGGGGGAGGAGGCCCAGCTGCCCTCCAATTTTTTGGGTACTTAAAAAGGCAACTAGAACTTTTGGTTTTTTACGAACGTTTTCATTAGTAAAAGATATACGTAACTTACGAACTAGCTTACGTAACAAACTTCTATATTCGCATGTTTTTATTACGTAATGAGAGGGTTCTCCCACTCGTCAATACCTCCTCAATAACTCTTTACATTAAAGCTTAAATTTTGTACCCTGAATCACAAAGGCCATGGAATAAATAGTTGAAATGACTAAAAATCCTTTAGTGTAAAGAGTGAGGTATTAGGAGGAGGTGAACCCCTTATATGCGTAATATTTTCTGTTTGTTTTAAGTTTTAATGCTACTCCTTCCAGTTGGAAAAAACTTTTTCATATTTTTGTTTTTTCATTGTTTTTTTAAACAATGCCAGAAAATGCTTCGTCCCCTTCATGGAAATCTTCTTCCTCCATGACAAATTCCTCCATGGAAAATTTCCCCCACATAACTCCCTTTTCCTAAGCCCCCCCCCCTTCCAACCAAAAAATCCCCCTGAAAACGTCTGTACGCTTCCCAATAACCATTATTATATGCAAACACTGGTCAAAATTTACAACTTGCGGCCCCTCCCACGGGGACTGTGGGGGAGTAAGTTGTCCCTAAAGACATAATTATAAGGTTTTTCAACTATGTTGAATAAAATGGCTATCTCAGAATTTTGATCCGACAACTTTGTGAAAAAATGAGCGTGGGAGGGGGCCTAGCTACCCTCCAATTTTTTCGGTCACATAAAAAGGTTACTAGAACTTCTTACTTCAATTCGAATGAGCACTCTCGCAAAATTCTGGGACCACTGGGTCAGTACGATCACCCCTGGGAAAAAGAAAAAAACAAAAACAAATAAACACGCATCCGTGATTTGTCTTATGGCAAAAAATGCAAAATTCCACATTTTTGTAGATAGGAGCTTGGAGCTTGAACAATGGGGTTCTGTGATATGCTGAATCTGATTATGTGATTTTCTTTAAGATTCTATGACTTTTAGGGGGTGTCCCCCTATTTTCTAAAATAGAGCAAATTTTCTCAGACTCATAACTTTTGTTGGGTAAGATTAAACTTGATGAAACTTGTATATTTAAAATCAGCATTAAAATACAATTCTTTTGATGTAACTATTGGTATCAAAATTCCGTTTTTTAAAGTTTTGGTCACTATCGAGCCGGGTCGCTCCTTACTACAGTTCGTTACCACGAACTGTTTGATAAGTTAGCCTGCTAGTTATTGATTATATTTCTGTCCTTCAGCTAGGATCGCTGTCATTATGCGTGAATAGTTCAGGGTTTTACAAGAAGTATTCAAGTGAAATATTTAAAGAAATCCGCTTTAGAGCTGAAGGGCTCCATTTTAGAAACTATATTGTATTTTACCGAGGAGGGATGTCCAAAAATCTAGGAAATATAGGAAATATAATAAACAACAGTAACATGATAGAAAGCTTTAGACTTTACGGTAAGTATACTGATCTCTAAGGCCTTCTTCCCTGAATATATGCCTTGGTCAGTATAGGAACATCAGTAGCAGAAACAATTCGTGGTAATGAGCTGTAAGTAAGGAGTGACATGGCGCAATAGTAACAGAAACTCTAAAAGTGGAATTTGGACAAGAAAATACATTTAGAAATTAGCTGCTTGTGCTGATTCAAAATGTTTAAACATGTTACTCATCAAAAGCTTCGTGCCTGATGAAATTTTCTCGATTTTTGAAAATGGTGAGAAATAAGCCCAAAGAGTCAACGGATTTAATGAAAATCGCACCATCAGATTCTGAGTAACCGAGAACTCTACCGTAGAGGTTTCAAGCTCCCATTTAAAACTACGTTCCACATTTTTGTAGATAAGAGCTTGAAACTTCTACAGTAGGATTCTCTGATATGCTGAATACGATGTTGTGATTTTCGTTAAGATCGTATGACTCTTAGGGGGTGTTTCTCCCTATTTTCCAAAACAAGGCAAATTTTCTCAGGCTCGTAACTGTTTATGGGTAAGACTAAATTTAATGAAACTTATATATTTAAAATCAGTATAAAAATCCAATTCTTTTGTCATATCTATTGATATCAAAATTCCGTTTTTTAGAGTTTTGTTTACTATTGAGCCGGGTCGCTCCTTACTACAGTTCGTTACCACGAACTGTTTAATGAAACAGAGCGTAACATATTTTTTTTTTGTCTGTAACATGTTTTCGTAAGCTTATCACATGACGCTTTAAGCGTAAGTCAAAATATGAAACTTAAGACACAATAGATCCACCTTTTAAGGCGTTGCTTTTTGTTGTGTATCATTTCTAGGAACCTGCCCCTATCCTCACTCCCCCTCCCCCAAAAAGCAGCAATGAAAAAGAACAAGCTTCTTTAACCTTCCATCTTGGGCAAAATACAAAATTATGTGGTTTTCAAACAGTTAGTGGTAATGAACTGCAGTAAGGAGCGACCCGGCTAAATAGTAAACTAAACTCTAAAAATCGGAATTTTGATGCTCAAAGATACATCAAAAGAATTGGATTTTCATGCTGATTTTAAATATATAAGTTTCATCAAATTTAGTCTTTGTCACCAAAAGTTACGAGCCTGAGAAAATTTACTTTATTTTGGAAAATAGGGGGGAACACCCCTTAAAAGTCGTAGAATATCACACCATAGTATTCAGCGTATCAGAGAACCATACAGCAAAATTTTCAAGCTCCTATCTACAAAAATTTGGAATTTTGTATTTTTTTTGCCAGAAGACAGATCGCGGGTGCGTGTTTTTTTTTTTTTCTTTTTCTTTTTTTCCAGGGGTCATCGTATCGACCAAGTGGTCCTAGAATGTCGCAAGAGGGCTCATTCTAATGAAAACGAAAAGTTCTAGTGCCCTTTTTAAGTGACTAAAATAATTGGAGGGCACCTAGGCTCCCTCCCACGCTCATTTTTTTCCCAAAGTCAACGGATCAAAATTTTACGATAGCTATTTTGTTCCACCTAGTCAAAACCATGATAACTATGTCTTTGGGGATGACTTACTCCCCCACAGTCCCTGGGGGAGGGGCTGCAAGTTACAAACTTGACCAGTGTTTACATGCAGTAATGGTTATTGGGAAGTGTAGAGACGTTTTCAGGGGGATTCTTTCAGTTTGGGGGGTTGGATTGAGGGGAGGGGGCTATGTGGGAGGATCTTTCCTTGGAGGAACATGTCATGGGGGGAGAGAAATTCAATGAAAAGGGCGCAGGATTTTCTAGCATTACTATAAAAAACAATGAAAAAATAAACATGAAAAAGTTTTTTTCAGTTGAAAGTAAGGAGTAGCATTAAAACTTAAAACAAACAGAGATTATTAAGCATATGGAGGGTTCTAAAAATACTTTAGCATAAAGAACGAGGTATTTAGGAGGAGATAAATACCTCGCTCTTTATGCTAAAGTATTTCTAGTCATTTCAACTATTTATTCTATGGCCTTTCTGATTCAGGATTCATTCTTAAAGAATTGGGACAAAACTTAAGATTTAGTGTAAAGAGCGAGGTATTAACGAGGGGACAAACCCCCTCATATACATAATAAAAATATAAGAATATAAAAGTTTGTTACGTAAGTTAATTCTTAAGTTACGTATATTTTTTACTAATAAAAACTTTCGTTAAAAATTAAAAGTTCTAGTTGCCTTTTTAAGTAACCAAAAAATTGGAGGTCAACTAGGCCTCCTTCCCCAACCCTTACTTCTCAAAATCGTCTGATCAAAATTAAGAGAAAGCCATTTAGCCAAAAAAAAAGAATTAGTATGCAAATTTTATTTTAATAATTTATGTGCGGAGAGCCGAAATCAAACATGCATAAATTCATAAAACGTTCAGAAATTAAATAAAAAAAACTAGTTTTTTTTAATTAAAAGTAATGAGCGACATTAAAACTTAAAACGAACAGAAATTTCTCTGTATATGAAATGGGTTTTCCCCTCCGCAATCCCACGCTCTTTACGCTAAAGTTTGACTCTTTGCCACAATTCTAATTTTTAAAACAATTAAAAAGTTTAGCGTAAAAAGCGAGGCGTTGAGGAGGGGACAGCCCATTTCATATACGGAGTAATTTCTGTTCGTTTTAAGTTTTAATGTCGCTCCTTACTTTCAGTTAAAAAATACTAGCTTTTTTTATTTAATGTGCTAAGGGCTGAAACGGTTTTTAAACATCTGTACAGAGGTTTTCAGACAGGATTAATGCGATAATTTTTCTAAGTATTAAACTCTTTCGGGGTACTGTATTTTCTTTAAAAAAAAGTGGAAAATTCGTTACATTCTAATATCTTTTGTCATTTTACTTTATAGTCACTGAATATTTTGAGTTGAATAAGAAATAGATTTTTTAACTTGTAAATTGTTTTACATTCTAAATTTTAATAATTTCATTTACCGTGGGCTAAGGTAGCCCTTGACTCATTGTCAGTTAACATGATAGAGTTTGAAAGATCGTAATGTATAAGAAAATTTTTTTATTTCCTTTTTAGTTACGATCTTTACTAAAATGAACTCTTTCTCGGTTTTTTAAAGTACGGCTCGTTAAAGCCTAACTTGGAAACCAAGTTATTTTTATTACTGGAGGAAAAATATTTAAAAGTAAAAAGTTATAGCAACTTTACTAGTTTCTTTATACTTACAAAGATGAAAGAAGTAACTTAGGGATTTCAGCGCCATGTTCAATGTCTCTCTCTCTCTCTCTGTCTATCTCTTTATCTTCCTCTCTCTCTCTCTCTCTCTCTCTCTCCCTTTTTTATCTCTCTCTCTCTCTCTCTCTCTCTGCACCTGTATGCACTTATTTCCTCCAAGATTCAAATTATGATTCACAATTTTAATTATGCAGCAGAATAAATTCAACATGTTTTACAATTATTCCTAACTTTAACCAATAATAATAACATGTCAATTAAAGCAGAAAGAAAATAGGTTTTTCTTAATTAAAGAAAAAAGAGCCAGAAATGTAAAGATCCTATGACAAGCAAACTAAATTAATTCATTCAAACTTCAAACGGACAAAATTTTTGACTAAGGAATAACTAAATGTCAAAATTAATAGAAATTGACATTACCACTAATACTAATTCCTATTGACAACTCACTACAGCATTAAGCTGCTTAAGGTCGACAAAGCTACCCAAGCTCCTCCTTCATCCTAATCTATTCAAAGTCTTCCTCTCTACACCTTCCCAAGAATTTCTAATTTCCATTAAATCCTTCCTTATGAAGGATTATACGACCCACGACTTACTCCCATTCTTTATGACATTCATTCAGAGAAGGGAGGCTTTTCGTTTGACCCTAGATGGTTGACTGAGAAAGACGGTCTTTGACTATCTTATATCCTCCATCCGCCAGCCTTCTTGACCTTTCTCCTGTTATACCTCTTAAGAAAAGAGATAGAAGCACAATTTTCTTGAGCTTACTGTTTGAAATACCAATCTGGTACCCAAAATGGTAGTCAAACTGGTACCCAAAATGATTCGGAGACAGTACCTCTGGAAAAAGTCAAACAAATCCTCCTTTGATCTTCGGAGCGCCCACATTTCGGAGCCATACTTGACTAAAGTCATCGCTGTAGCTTCTAATATTCGAATCTTGGTTCGTAGACTTATTTTCCAATTCTTCAAAACTTTTTCAACTCTGAAAAAAAAAACGTGGGCCTTGGCTATTTTCTCTTTAACCTCTTCACTCTATCTGCTGTTCTTAATAATGATACTACCCAGTTAACTCAAACTATCCACTCGGTCGATCTTCTTGTTATACAACATTACCTCTTCGCCTTAATTATTCCTAGTCTAAGTGATTTATTATTCTTAGCATTAATTTTCTAACCTACTCGCGTACCCTTTACCTCCAAAAAAAATTCATTCTGTTAAAATTTTTATCTGGGACACTCCTATCATCAGCATAATCTAAGCCTAGGAGAGTTTTACTTCCCCATTCGGTCCCGTGCTCTTCCACGGCCTTTGCTGCGTTCTTTGGGACAAAGTCAATCGAAATTATCCGTATAAGTGGGTATATAGACAACCCTGCTTAACTCCTGATTTAGTACGAAAACCAGCTACTAGCCTCATTTCCCACCTTAACCGCAGCAATGTAATTCTCGTAAGCTATAAGCTATACTAGTTGCCCATTGTTAACATTTATGGTTCTTGTGGAAAGGGTGGTTGTATAAATATCGGATGTGGCTCATTCAATTAGATATTAGTAGTCCTAATGTCCGTTTTAAGAGCCGAAAGCCATAGGTGGGCGTCTATCCCCCTTACACGTCTTCTTTTACCAATTGCATACTATAAAAATTTTAAGATAGTTATTGTGTTCAAAATAGTCTAAAGATCATAGGCAGTGCAACAGAGCTGCCTTGGTAAAGAGCGATGGGAACAGAATGTACAATTTTTGGACCAGGGTACTTCGTATAGAAGGAGGTGTTTGGAAATTTTGAAAGGTGATAATTCAATTGGATATTGAAAGTTCTAGTGCCCTTTCTAATAGCCAAAAGTGATTTTAGGGCAACCAGCTAGGGGCTAGAGGCCAGGGGGCACCCAGCTAGGGGCTAGAGGCCAGGGGGCACCCCTGCGCCCATCATTTGCCCAAACACATCCAACATAATTTTTAGATAACCATTTTGCTCAGCACAGTTGAAAGGTCCTTTAGTTATGTATTTGAAGAATACCCCCCCACCCGGGTTTTCAGGCCAAGGGTTGTAAGTTATGTCCGGGGGCATATAAGATTTTAATGGAAATGGTGGTCGTAAAACCTCGGAGGGGGATCATTGGATTAGAAATCGTAAGTTCTAGCACCCTTTTTAAGATAGAAGTGATTGGAGGGCAACTAGCCCCCCCCCTCAGCTTTGATTTTCCCAAATGTATTTGATAGAAATTTTGTGGTAGACAACATTTGTTGAGATATATTCCAAAGATCAAGCAACAAGATCTTGAAGGTTGACACATTCCCCTCAGAATCTGAGAGGAAGGGTTGTAAGTTATGGCCCGGGGGCATTTAAGGTTCTTACAAAAGGGTTGGTCGTGTGAACTTTAGAGACAGCTCATTTAATTGGAAATGTAAAGTTCTAGCTCCATTTTAAGAGTCAAAAGGGGATGGAGGGTAATAACACCCCCTTCCTGACACCTTTTCTCCCCAAACATATCGAATCGAAATTTTGAGATAGCTATTTGTTGAGAAATAGTCCAAGCATCAAATAAAAAGGTCTTGGAGGTTGACACAGCCCACCAGAGTCTAGGGACAAGGGTTTAAGTTATGCCCCGGGGTAAATGAGGTGTTTATGGAACGGGTGGTCGCATAAACTTCTGATCGGACGGGGTTCATTAATTGGAAGCCGGAAGCTCTGGTGCATTTCTTAAGCGTCAAAAGCGATCGGGGGTCAATCAGCTCCTCCCCAAGCCTATCAATCCCCCCCCCAAAAAAAATCCAATCAGAATTTTAGGAGAGGTGTTTTGTCAGTTCTGTTGATGGGTCTTATAATTATGTCTTTGAAGATGTCAACCTCCCAGAGTCCTCAGGGCAAGGGTTGTATGTTAGGCAATTCATTCAGTGTTGGCATATAGTATATTCTAATGGGAAAGGTACGCATGTTTTAAATTTGCTTTTCAAAAAGACGAAAGGCATTCAGGTGAACATTTCAGAGAATTTTGAGGGTAGGGCTGAGCTAAATCAAAACACGCTATGGGCAAATAGATTTTCTAAAGGGCGTAACTCAGGAATGACTAAGTATATTAATTTGAAACTTTCAGAAAACGATAAGGTAAATGATCAAAAAGGTAGTATTTACATGCTAACACTACTGCTACAAACTACCACCACAGCTACTGCTATCACTACTACTATTACTGCTGCCACAATACTCCATTTACTATATTGAGGGACAATTTGAACTATATCAACATATGCTTTGTGCATGTACGTTCTCAAAAGAGCGCATCTTAAGAATTGATTGGAGTATTAAGTTGGAACTTCCAGAGAATACCTAAAAGGGAAGATGATCTGACCAAAAGGCAATATGTGAACGCCACTACTAATGCTACTACCACTGCTATATTTACTACTACTGCTACTACTACTACTAATTCTAATGATGTCACTACTACTACTACAACTGCTTCAACTACTACTTCTATTGTGACTACTTGCAAGGCTAAGAGCCGCAGGACAAAAATTTCAAAAAGTGTATGAACATTCAGCTTATCAAAAAAACATATCAGCAATGTCATAGCAATGGTTAATTATGTAAGTTGAAACTTCCAGGACTTGATGAAGGGAATGTTCAACTGGCCAAAAGGCAATACGTTAATACAACTGCTGCTAATAGTACTATTGCAATTGCTATTAACACTACTACTAGTAATACCAATACTACTGCTGTGACTATTATTACAACTAAGCCACTGGGTATGAAGGTAACATTTCTACAAATTTTAAGAGGAAAAGGTGGACTAAATCATAACACGCCGTAGTGTTGTAACTGGTAAAATTGGTCACAGTAAAACTCCGTATTTTACCGTCCCGTAAAATTCGTATTTTACCTATTTTACGCAATTTATGTATCAGAGAATTTATGTATCAGAACTTAGCGTATCAGAGAACCCTAGTGTAGAAGTTTCGAGCACCTATCTGCATAAATGTTTATTTTTCCCCAGAAGAAAGATGACGGATACGTGTTTGCTTTTTTTTCTTTTTTTTCCAAGGGTGATTGTACCGACCCAATACTCCTAGAATGTCGTGAGAGGGCTCTCTGCAACGGAAAATAAAAGTTTTAGTGCCCTTTTTAAGTGACCAAAAAAAATGTAGGGCAACTAGGCACCCTCCCACGCTCGTTTTTCCCCGAAATCACGGAATAAAAATTTCGAGCTAGCCGTTTTGTTCAGCCTAGTCGAAAAATCTAATAACTATGTCTTTGAGGACGACTTAGTCCCCCAGTCCCCCGGGGAAAGGCTGCAAGTTATGAGCTTTGCCCATTGTTTACATATAGTATTCGTTATTGGGAAGCACGCACAACGTTTTCATGGGGGTTCGTAAAGAGCGAGATATTACGAGGAGGTAAACCCCTCATATGCGTAATAATTTCTGTTCGTTTTTTCTTTTTGTTTAATTTCTGGACGTTTTTGAATTAATGCATGTTTTGATCTTGGCTCTCCGAACATAAGTAATCAATAGGAAATTTGCATATTAATTTTTTGGGGCTAAATGGCTTTTTCATAGTTTTAATTGGAAGATTTTGAGAAAAAAGGAGCGAGGGAGGAGGCCTAGTTGCCCTCCAATTTTGTGATTACTGAAAAAGGCAACTATAACTTATAATTTTCAACGAACGTTTTCATAAGTAGAAATATACGTAACTTACGAATTAAATTACGTAGCGAACTTCTATATTCGTATGTTTTTATTGCGTATATGAGGGGGCCCACCCCTCGTCGATACCTCACTCTTTACATTAAAGCTTAAATATTGTACCAATTCCTTAAGAATGACCCCTGAATCACAAAGGCCGTAGCATAAATAGTTGAAATTACTAAAAATACTTTAGCGTAAAGAGCGAGAAGAGGTAAACCCCTCATATGCGTAATAATTTTCGTTCGTTTTAAGTTTTAATGCTGCTTCTTACTTTCAGTAGAAAAAACTTTTCATATTTATTTTTTCATTGTTTTTTAAGTAATGCTAGAAAACTCTGCGCCCCCTCCATTGATAGTCTCTTCCCCCATGAGAAGTTCCTCCATGGAAAGATCCTCCCACGTAACTTCCCCCCTCAACTCTCCCTCCAAACCAAAAAATTCCCCCTGAAAACGTCTGTACACTTCCCAGTAACCATTACTATATGTAAACACAGGTCTAAGTTTTCAACTTGCAGCCCCTCCCACGGGGACTGCGGGGGAGTAAGTCGTACCCAAAGACGTAGTTATTATTTTTCGACTATGTTGAATAAAATGGCTATCTCAGAATTTTGATCCGATGACTTTGGAGAGAAAATGAGCGTGGGAGGGGGCCTAGGTGCCCTCCAATTTTTAGTCACTTAAAAAGGGCACTAGAACTTTTAATTTGTATTAGAATGAGCCCTTTCACAATATTCTAGGACCACTGAGTCGATACGATCACCCCTGGGGAAAAAAACAAACAAAAAAAAACAAAAAAAAAAAAACAAATAAACACGCATCCGTGATTTGTCTTCTGGCAAAAAATGCGAAATTCCACAGTTTTGTAGATAGGCGCTTGAAACTTCCACAACAAGGTTCTCTGATACGCTGAATCTAATGGTGTGATTTTTGTTAAGATTGTATGACCTTTAGGGGGTGTTTCCCCCTATTTCCTAAAATGAGGTAAATTTTCTCAGGCTCGTAACTTTTGATGGGAAAGACTAATCTTGTTGAAACTTCTATATTAAAAATCGGCATTAAAATTCGATTCTTTTGATGTAACTATTGGTATCAAAATTCCATTTTTAGAGTTTCGGTTACTATTGAGCCGGGTCGCTTCTTACTACAGTTCGTTACCACGAACTGTTTGATTACTACACAGTAAAACTCTTACCATAAAGAGTGAAACATTGAGGAGGGGACAGCCCCTTTCATATACAATATAATTCTATTTTTATACGAAATTCCATTTTTTAGAGTTTCGTTTACTATGGATCCGGGTGGCTCCTTACTACAGTTCGTTAGCACGAACTGTTTGATTACTACACAATAAAATTCTTAACAAAAAGAGTGGAGCGTTGAGGAGGGGACAGCCCCTTTCATATACGAAATAATTTCTGTTCGTTTTAAGTTTTAATGTCGTTCCTTGTTTCCAGTTAAAAAAAATGTTTTTTATTTAATAATTCCAAAATGGTGAAATACTGGCTGAAATAAATTACCTTAGTTCTGCGAATTGTTCAAGCCAGAAGGGGCTACAAGCAGGATTGAAATATAAATGCAAAAGAATGATAAAACCAAATAGCAGAGAAAAATGAGGGTAATGTCAGCCAGCGGACAAAAAAGAATCGAAAATAATAGAGGCAGATATATCGTCAGGGACTTTCGGGCCAGCTTTCTTTCAGTGTTCAAAAAAAAAATAAGGAAAACTAATCTTTTGAATTAACTCTAACTGTGCTGAAGAAAGACTGAATCAAACAAACCAAAAAATCAAGCAAGAATAAATGAAAGAGTATTCATCAATTAGATTGGGCAAGAATCCTTTGCTTAGTGATTGGCTTAGCTTGTCTCCTGACCTAATTCTCCTTAAAAGTCTGGTCAAGTGATCTTTATTTAAACTGAAGAAAAATGTTACCTGAATCCTTTAATTTTAAGTTACTGCAAATTGGGTTTATAGGAATATCTCAAGTATCTCTATTTAAAGCAAGGTCTCTAATTGTGGATTTTTTTTTTATTTCAATTGCCTTGCTAATTTGCTTCTTTGCCATTTGCTTCTAATATTAAAGCTGTCTCATCAAAAAGATCTGGATTTTTGACAATGTGGAGGACCAAAACATAATCAATATCCTCATTGATATTTTAAATTTCACATCTCAGATAAATCTTGTATTCTTGCCGTCTTTGCACCGGGAGTCGGTGTTTACTTCCCTCTTCCCTGCAGAGAATCCACTACGAAAAATACCCCCTATTTTACCCTTGGGTAATTCAAGGATTTCCATTAGAAGGGGAATTGAAATGTACTCTCCTGTTTAAGTCAGGAGCAATCCTGTTGCATTTTCAATAGTAAAGACCAATTATCAGGGGCGTAATTTGCTATGAGTCGGAGGGGAGGGGTGACTGCCTTCTCCAAATGGAAGTTTGACTCCAAAATCTAAGTTTGTCCCCCCAGCTGAAATTTAGTTTCTGCAAAAACTCTTGTCAAAATTAAGACAAACCTGCATAATTCAAGTATCTAGAGAAACAGGTCAGTTTTCTTTAGTATATCTTTGCCTTTATGGCACTATTTGACTCATGTTTCAGGTTTTACTGTCATCTTCACTTCGTTTGGGAAAAATGGCTCCAACTTTCCCCCCCCCCCCGAATTTTGACAAAATTATGCCACTGCTGATAAGGGTTCAACGTATTAATATTTGTTCATTTCTTTTTTCCAAGGGTTCTTCATGAGGAAGGGGTGTTCGAATAAGTTTTGGAGGGGGCTCAGTCAATTAAAAATCGAAATTCTTAGTGCCGTTTTCTAAGATTTATCCTGATTTTCAACGAATTGCTATTGAATGAGTTGTTACTGTTATTAGTTACTGACTACAGTTATTGTTATTGTAGTTATTTTGTTATTGTTATTGTTATTGTTATTGTTATTGTAGTTGTTACTGACTACAGTTTCTAAAATAAATTCTTATTCTAGTTTAATGGCCATTAGGCTTCAGCATTTGTTTTGAAAAAAAAATCTTCAGAGGGAGAGACGATGAGAGGGTGGAGGCAAAAATTGATATATAGTCCTTAGGGCAGTATCCAGAGCTTTTTTTGGGGGAGGGGAGGCTTTGGGACAGCCACGGTCACCTGAATCAGAATTTTAGTCTAAAGGAGATGAGCTAGATTCGCAAGCAAATCCTGTTGAAGGCAGTCTTAATGACTGAGAAAGTGCCTGAATATTCCGCTCCCATGATCCAGGGCTTAGTTAATCAAAGTCATCAAAGTTTTACAAACCTCTTTTATAATTGTATAAGGTACTAAAAAAATGAAAAATAACATATGATATTAGGAATATGACTTAATATGGCCATTTAGATATGCATGCCTGTTAGGGTAATATTTTTTATGGAGAAAAAATGACAAATATGATTTTACTCCCACATTTTTTTTTTTTTTTTTTTTTTTTTTTTTTTTTTTTTTTTTTTTTTTTTTTTTTTTTTTTTTTTTTTTTTTTTTACAAAATAGATATTCAAAATCAGGCAATGTTCAATTATTGAGGTATTACCCTAGGCACAAGATTACCAAAGGGATAGACATGACAGTTATTTAGATTAATGAAACTTTATATGGAGGGGCATTACCTTTCCTAAGCCCAGGAAAATCAGAATCATTAAACAGTTTAATGAAAAGCTGTAAGAGATGCTTCAAAAAAATGCTCATCTGGTCTTGTAGCCTCAGGGCAACTCTAAAACACCAACTTCACTCTGTGCTTCCTAGGGACCTTATTTTATCAATTTTACCTTATTTTTACCAATTTTGCCTTATTTTACCAGTTTTACTTACCGAGTTTTTATTTTACGGTAATTTTATGACACACGCCGTCTGTATGCAGGTTGTCAAAAAACAATAATATTTTGGGAATAGTTTAGTTGTAAGCCTTAAACTAACAGAGCTTGTTGTGGAGACTAACCAAATGAAAATATTTTTATTCCAATGCTGCTGTTTCTACTCATACCGTTGCTATTGCTACTATTATTACTGCTGCTGCTACTACTACTGCCACTAAAGTTAAGAGCATGAAGGCAAAAAATTTGGGAAATATTGAAACTGTATGGAACTAAATCTATACAAATTATGCCTACATAGATTGTCAAGAGGACACGTCAAAAATACTTCAGGAACGTTTGATGGTAATAAGTTTAGACTTTCAGCATGTACTCAAGGAGGTGCTGAACAAACCAAAGGGGCTATACGCGTAATGCTACAAATACTGCTACAACTGTTGCTACAACCCAAGCTAAGGGCATTAAAATGAAGCAATTAAGGGATATTTAGGTGTATGTTGAGTTAAACCAATAATAACTAGGATCACGTAGGTTTTCAAAAAGGTGACAAGGCAATACCTGAAGAACGATTTAAATTATTCAGTTAGCCCTTTTTTGGGCAAGCGGTGGTATATTTTGAACTAGCCAGAATGCACTATGTGCATAGTATCAAAACTAGCACTACAGTAACTGCGACTAATGACGCTAAGGTATTAAAGGGCTAAGGGCTAAGGGTATTAAAGTAAAACTTCTAAGGAACGTTTAGGGGGATTTTAAATTAAACAAAAAACTATATGCATACAGGTTTTCAAAAGAGTATAAAAGCGATATCATAGGCAAGGCCGCTGTATAATAGCTAGAAATATCATTGAAATTTTTAAAGGAGCTAATTCAATTGGAAATTAAAAGTTGTCCTTTTTAGGAAAAAAGAGATTAGGGGTCAAGCAGTCCTCCTCCCATGACCTAACATTTCCAAACACATCCAGTCAAAATTTTGAGACAGCCATTTTGTTCAGCATAGTGGAACGGTCCAGTAACTATGTCTCTTCGCATATTGGGCATATCAATCCCTATAACTATTCAATTGGGTCATTATGCTTTAAAACTAAATGTCACTTAAAATTTAATCAATAGGCACTGTATGTATAGGTGGCAATAAGACATCTCAGCAATATATTAAGAAAGCCTAAGGGTATTAAGTTGAAACTTTCGGGGCTATTACTGTTACTACTTCCACTCTTATAATTCAAATAAACCAAAAGATTGCAAGTGTATCCAGGTTGTCAATGAGCAGAAATGGAACTTTTTGGGAAGGAAGCCAAACTGGATTTTAATAGAAAGTAAATAAAAAACCTAGTTTTTTAAAAACAAAAGCAAAGAGCGAAGGTACCTCTTAAGCAGAGCAAAAAAACTGAAATTATAATGAACAATGAACTGAAAGATAAAAAAAAACAGATATTATACTTAATAAAAAAAGATAAGAAACGAATGATAAACTTACAATGAACCAACAGTAAAACTGATATTAATTTAAAACCCAAACTGTATTTGAACACATGTAAGTATTTGATTATAAGTAAGAAGCGGTTATACGTATTTGTTTCTAACTATTTCGTTTTATTTAACCAATCAAAACTAAAATTTATATTCAGATCAGACTAAAAAGGAATAGAAATTACTAGGTATATGAACTGGGACGTTTTCCCCCTTTCACCCCACTATAGCACGAGTGTCCTTCGCGCTTTACCGAAAACAATATATATTTTAATCAATTTTGTTTTTGTCGTCACAACATTGAAAAATAAATAGAATAGCAAGCACTCTCGAAATTAATTTCATTAAATTTTCTAATATCACTCTAGTTCCATCAGGCTGATATCTATTCTAAACATATTTCTTTGAAATGCATAGAAGAGCCGAATGGATTTATCATTTCAACAGTTCACTTCAAAGAATAAACTGGATCTCTTCTAAAAATAAAATCATTCACATTCAAAAATTAACAGAGGTACCATTGCTCTATATCTTCAAATAAAAAATAAAGCTATTATTATTATTATAGGCTAAATAACACTTTTTTTAAACATGAAAAGTTTCTTTGACGTCACCTTGATTTTATTGGAATTTTAAGTTTTTAATTATTATAGTTCTATTTAATAATTAATTAAAAAAAAATGGCTTTCATTTGTTATAACATCAGCAACACCGCAAAAAGAAAAATTATGTCCCAGGACTAAGCAGTTTTTACAAAAAAATTATGCTTCCTTTCGATTTTCTTTTACAAATTATATACTGCATTTCATTGAAAACAATATGCATTTTGGAAAGTAAAATTTTGAAAGGAATGTATTTATGAGTTTTTCGGGGTAGGAGGTATAATTTGTTTGGTGGACAAAAAAATTTCTAAGACCCGTCAAAATTTGTTTATATGAATTTAATAGCGTTTTATGAGTAGAACTTGATCTTTGGAGGATGGAAAGGGGGAGTGGATTATCTGAAGTCAGCTAAACCCTTCACTCTGGATATGGCCTTGAGTTTTTATTTGACAAAAAGTCTATTTTTGATTTTGCTACCGCTTTGAAATCGCTTAAGATATATATTGCTTTCAGTAAAGAGCGAATGACACTTGCGCTATGATGGGGATGCGAGGGGAAAAACTTCCCAATTCATATATCTAGTAATTTCTTTTGGTTTTGAGTTTGAAATCCGAAATTGGTCTATAATTATTCGAACATTTAGAAACAAATGTTATTGTTCTACCTATAATTGTTGTAATGGGAAAAAGCTTCCCTATTCATATGTCTAGTGATTTCTGTTCGTTTTGAGTTTGAGTTGACTATCAAATTTAACTATTGGTTCATTATAAGTTTATTATTTGTTTCATTTCTTCTGAAATTTAATATCTGTTTTTTAACTTTTAGTTCATTGTTCATTATATTTTGGTTATTTTTGCTTTGCTTAAGAAATAGCTGCGCTCTTTACTTTTGATTAAAATGTTTTTTTTTTATTTAGTCTCTGTTCCTTTTGAACAATTTTTGTGAAAATGAAAAATAAAGCATAAAATAATAAGGTAAAAAGGCAAAGGTTTGTTTTAGTTTGAATTTGCTTATTTATAACATACTGTTTTATAAATTTTAACTTAAAACGAATCCTCTCTCCTCTGCTCAGTGCCTGCCTTTAGGGGTGACAAGTTGGGTGACCACTCCAGTTCCCATGCCTACCGGGCCCCGTTCTAACATGACCAAATATGGTACGAATTACATTCGCTTGAGTGATTTTGTGACTTTGCGAGGGGTCTCATAGAAAAAATCGTAGAATGTATGGCTGAGGTCTCCAAATATGGGACTCCCTTAAGGTGGAGTGGAGCCAGAGGTTGTAGAACTTTCAAAACTCCCCTTTGTTAAGGTCTTTTTACCCTGGTTACCAGATTAATGTCCTTTTATTTGCTCTCATCTTTTAAAAGGCGCCTGTTGTCAGTTTTTAAATTGTCCAACGCAGTAGCAGCTGCACCAGGTCCCGTGCATCAGTAAGGCCGGCTCTGCCTCTGCTTGACATGGTCATTTCTAGAAGTTGATAGTTTGACAGTAATTGCTGACGATATAGATGATCCTAATAATGCAATCCAAAGAGAAATAATTGATAGAGTTGCATATGAATTGGAAGACCTCAAATTACCATCAAATAATTATTACCAATGTAAATACTCACCCAAAGCAAGAGCCGATTTTTATAAAAAAGGAGAAAAACCCCAATTTTAACTTCAAAATTTACCCGACAAGTTTTCATTACTTTTTCTCACTAGAATTTCACAGCAAAGAATCTATCAATTGTTTTTTTGTCTCATTTGCACTGTCTCAAATTTTGACATCCCAACATCAAGTAAAGTAGGTTAAAAAGATGATGTGATCTTGCATCCCTCTTCTGATATTAACTTCAAAAAAAGGGTGATAGGCTTAAGAGACCACAAAACATGTCACAACATATCACAAAACAAAACTTGGTATGCAGCATCGAAATTTTCTTTTTCTCTTTGTCAGCACTGCAATTTTTCTCTTTTTGATTTAAACAGCAGTCTCGCTAGTTCTTGCTCTTTTTTTTAGGGGAATAGCAGTCTCCAAAACTTTTATTGACTCTCTAAATAAGCCTTTCAATGGGAAATTCAGGAGGGACAGAGATAAGCGCTGTAATGAAATGAAAAAAAAGTCAACAGAACAGCGAAAAAAGTCAACAACAAAGGAGTCATTTTATCTGTCTAATATCTTCACATCTGCTATCAAGTGAGAATAAGATTCGATTTGAAAGCACCTTCTTATTATTGCATGTCTATTTGACCACTCCATTGTCAAACAGTTGTTCACACAATAAAAGCATTAAACAATTTCATAAAGTATATCCGAACTATTTACTGTAAGAAATTGCCAAGAAATAGCTTTTTTGGATTATGAACTTAGTTAGAGCAACCCATGGCTAATTAGAGCAAAGCCAAGACAAAGAGTCTCTATGAGAGGCAAACCTGGCATAATTTTTTAAGAGTTGTATCAAAAGTGATTAATTTCACATCTTGATGATAGGTTATGATCCATTTTAGGGCAGAACTAAGGTAGATAGGCATAGAGTAAGGGTAATTCAAATAGACCATTAGTTCTTTGAGCCAATTGAAGGAAATTGGAGACCAGAAAATGAGTCAAAGGCTTATGACTTACCATGTCCACGATACTTGTAGGCAAGCGGGTGACTGAGATTGTCTATATTATATGAGCTTTGCTTACTGGGAAAGTCCATTGAAATTGCAATGGGACTGGCCGAGCATTATTTTTAAAACACTTTGAGTTGTGCCTATTAGGAAATAGTAGCCGAAACTAAAAAAAATAACTATATAAATCTATACTTTTTATGGAACGTAGTTTGTAAGGTGACCTTTAATATATAAAAGTAAAAAATTGAATAGTTACTAATTAAAAGCTCCAAGAAAAAGGAGAGATAGCCTCTATACAGGTAGGCAATATTGATGAAAATGAAAACACCACTTCAACATGTTCAAGAAGTTTCAGTTCATTTATGTAAAAATACAATATTCTGAAAATTTTATACGCGCATCAATGCAAAGATTTTCCGAAAAAATACAAAATTTCAAGATTAAAACATTTCAAGAAAAAGTACAAGGTTAAACTTTTGATTAATGAATTCCCGTTCGAATGAACCTTTTACCAATTATCTAGCCTTTTACAAATCAATATGAATAAATGCAAAAGTTAAATCCACGTTGGATAAAAAAGGGACAGTCTTATTTATTCGCATTAGCTTGAACCAAAAAATTAATTTTTTAATTTTGAACCAAAAATTCTTGAACCAAAAATGTAAATTATTTCTGAAATTTTCGGCTTTCTCAACTGGTTTAAGTTAATTAGTTGTTGTTTTAATATGCTGGGTTATCAACTAAGTTCAGCACTCCCAAAATTTAAAGCTATTTGAAAAGGATAGTGCCGACTGCTAAATTCGGTGCTCATGAAGATTAATAGAAATGACATGAATTTGTAATTCATCCAAATATAAAAACAGTAAATGATGCTTCCAACTGATAGTGTATATCTATTCTGTAAACCAAATGCAGATGACTCAGCTTCCTGAAATTAATTTTACCCTCCAATTTTCATGAGAACACTCACAGTACTCTCTGAAGGCTTAGAAGAAGGGATTCTGCTCGAAACAAAATTTAAGGGTCCATATGTTGAACAGGGATCTCCCTTTTTTGTCAAAAAACCTGCCGTATTCCCTTTCTAATGTCACAAGGTTGTGGGGTGTTTGTATTGCTTGGTCTTCTAAAGGGTGACTGAAGCCTCGGTATCCAACTTTTTCAAGCCCTGTCACTTCCTTCTTCCTTCAGTTATATTTACTCCTTGGCTGTTATCGTACGAATTATAAGAGTTTATCTATAGGATCATTTTTTTCACAATATAGCTTGAAATTCTACCCAACCTCAATCTCAGCTTGGTTTGAGCATTAGCTTTTAATTTAAAAACAAAAGGAAAGAGAAATCTCAAGATAAAGAAAACAAACGGGGCTACAGCCAGTTGAAGAAAACTAAAATTACGCAGATATTTTGCCTATATAAAACAAGGCGTCTTCAACGCTAAGAAACAAAGAAAAATCTAAACTAACCTAAAATTAAATAAAACCTAAAACCAAAAAACCAATATCTGTATATAAAATTTCTGCTACTGTGATTGAGCAGCATTGAGGCTAAATGCAGTTGCTTCAATGAGACCACTGTGGCGACTGCTGCAGTTTTCTCATTTTGCCACGCTCGTCATGGTTTTGTTTTTGTCATAGCTGGCCAGTCCAGTACTAGATCTAGCTTTTAATGTAATCATGGTATGTCTAAATAAAATAAATTAAGGATTAAAAACGGCTAATTCTAAGACCGAATTGGTTATATCAGCTTAAGAAGATCTTGATTCTTTTTGAAGTTGTATTTGTCTGGAATCAACAAACTCTGGAATCAATAAGCAGTTGAATTTCACGAAGAAAAGTATTACCAAATTTAACTAATTTGTCCAATGTGACAACACTGTCATGTGACAATCTTATTGTCCAATGTGACAACACTGACAAAAGGTGATACTACTGCAGAATCTTTATAATTTATTCAGTACCATAACAAACATGTTAGAGTATTCCCAGTTCTTAGCTATGAATAGACCTAAGATGGTCTATTCATATGGAACAGACCTATAGGTATGGAATAGACCTAAATTTATTCTATGATGTCCTTGGTATTTTAGCTTTTCCCAAGAAAGATCACTGGTACCAAAAGTCTTCCCAAAATCTTTCCTTTTCTGCTTTTACGGTTTATTACAGCTGAGGCAGCATTAGCAAATCATCCTAACCTTACTCAAACTAGTTATCTTTACCGAAAATCTAAAGATGGGAATATTTATCAAACAGCTCCATGAACGATTAGTTTATACTTAGAGTAGTCTCTCAGTAGAAGCGCTTACTTAGGAGTAGATACTTAATGGACTCTCGACCAATTTTTGAAAACTACTTTGATCTATCTAAAATCATGCTTATTTGGTCAATCTTCCCTGCTTTGTCCACCATTTATCACGTCTCTAAAAGGCTTCTAAGTGTTGGGTCTTGTTGGTGCATTCAGCAGATATTTCTCATTTGCAATCTGACCTCCTCCTCCATCATAAATGTGGCTCAGAAGACTGTCTATCTTTACGTAGTCTTCATTAAGAAACATGAAAACCTATCCACTTTCGAAAAGCAGGAGTTTTGATTTCAAAAGTGAATACTTAGTTTATTCTAGTCAAAGACAATCATTATGAGAAAATTTGATTTTATTTCTTAACGGAACTCTTTTCAGGGGTTGTCCAACCTCAAGCGAGAATATGCCTTGAAAGCGGCACTGATAATTTTACATAGCCGTTACAGGCTTATACATTGAACGTTTATGTATTTTTTAGGACTTCAGGGCGGTAGGTCTTGATCCAAAAGATCCGAAGCACAGGTCTCAAGAGGATACACGATCCTTCAAATCTTTCCACTGCAAAAGCTTGCATAAGACTATTTTATTTTAAATATGATTTGAAATATTTCAATTGACTCCAATTAATTAGGGTTAAACAGTTTTTAGATACTCTGGCTAGCGAAAACATTCCCAAAATAATTCCACAAAAACGAAACTTAAATAATAAAAAAGAATGTCTGATGTGTTTTTTAATTTTAGCTATTCAGCTTGAATACCCACATTGCCATGTTTCTAATGTGTAAAAAAATCGTTCAACATAATTTTAGTGAAACAGTTTCAGTAAAATATGCCTTGGAAGCATTAAATTAAATTTATTGAAATCCAGAGTGGTCCCTAGTTGAGCCGTTAGAACGCTAGACTTCAAATCCTTTTTCGTGAGGACAGAGGTTCAAGTCCTAGTGTCACTGGTTCTTTCGTATGGAACAGGGGTCCGTGACGTGAGTCTGTAAGCTCAATCAGAGTCGGCTTACTCCTAAATGGGTACCTGAAGAAATCTTAGGAAGATAAACAGAGTCCACAAAAGCACAGGATGGCTGGCCCCCAAATCTGAAGTGCACTTCCTGGCTGAAGGGTCATAAACGGGAGTTTGCACAACCGGTAGGAATTGTAAAGTTCAGTGCCGTATTCTTTATATTCTGTTTAGTGAATACCAAAATTCCAAGAAACCTACTTCACTGGACATTTTTCAGGGAAATTTTCTAGGAACAATGGCTTGGTCCCTCCAAATATGTGTCTACCATTTCTCTGACAATAGCATGGTCCAAGCAGATATTCATAAACAGGATAACTCTTTACAAGCTTCCCTATCCTGACAATGGAATTCACTGATACAAAGTGGTTTGATACCAGGATGGCCAACCTCAAGAGGTTTCATAATAAGGAGCCACTATCAATATCTCGATCGGATTTGATCCTTGTGGGCAAGGGAGCTGGGTGTAATTCTTTTTTTGATACATATGTAGTTCATCCAGATAGATTATCCCTGTGCATAAGTCTTGTATTAGGCCTACTACCGAATATGGGTTCCCATTTTTTTAAAGTTCTTATATTTTGTTGGCACCACGCCAGAAGATCCAAAACAGAGCTTTAAGGGCGAGTTGCAGCATTGATTTGCAACGGTGTAGCGATCGGAATCGGGTAGCTTTACAATCTTTCAGTGATAGATCTAATGTGGTAACAATAGATAATTTCTAGAAGAATATTAACTACATTCCCTCTGACAAGTCATCTCTGTTTACGTCACTGTATCCCAAAACGTCACTGTATATTGACATAAAACGAATATGTAGACTTACTGCACAATCGGATCTGACATGCCATCTTGTCATAGTAACCTAAACTTGCCCCCTAAACCCAAAAGATGAAAAATAAGTTTTGAAAAGAACTACCTAGTGAGACAAAATTGCCATCTGACACTGAATCAGGGATGGTAACTATTCTTTCGGTTAGTCTTAAAAGTAGAAGTTTATTGATAACACAAATTTATGGTGATTTAAAACAAGATCCTGAAACCCTTGAAAATGGCATTGTATCGAAATAGAAATTGTACAATTTGATTCAGCATGGCCGAAAACTTTTTGTTTTCGAGTCCCCCACATAATTTCGAGTCCCCCACATAATTTCGAGTCCCCCACATTGAACAACAAAGAAAACTACTTCTTCGCAGGGGTTGCACTGATGTGTCCTTTTTTACTTTTTTTTAGCCAGGGCTAACTTGAACAACAAAATGAGGTGCTTAATGACTCATTCGAGCAAAAATTAAAATTTCTGGTGCTCTTTTTAAGCAAAAAACTATTGGAGGGCAGCTAAGCGACCCCCCTTCCCCAAAGACCCCCTTTTTCTAAAGTTGCCTTATCAGAATTATGAGATAGCAATTTTTTAGCATAATTGAAAAGTCCGATAACCATACTTTTGGTAGTAACCTGACGCTCCATAGTCCCTTGGAAAAGGGCTGTAAGCTACGCAATTATGGTCCTACAATTTAATCCAATAGACTAAATTAGATTAATAGAGTTCGTAGTTCAGTCGGTAGAGCTTGGACTTTGAATTAGGACGTCAAAGGTTGAAGTCCTTAAATGGCTTTTTTTCAATCATGTTTTTGTGCTTTTCGGTGAGCTCCCAGTTACACAGTTGAATATTCAAGGCCTTTGTTTGTCTATTGATGAATTTAAATTCCTTCTTTGTGAGTCGCATTCATCCACTAATTTAATCAGATTATGTGAAACATTTTTAAATGATAATAATGATTCACTGGTTGATAATTCAGGTTATACGATTGAACGGTTAAATAAGTCGAAAATGTCTAAGGGAGATCTTGCTTTTTACATTGCTTTTTACATTGCTAATGGTTGTACATATCTAGTTCGTAAAGATGTTTCTGTTACTTTTGAAGGAGTATTAGAGTCGCTTTGTATTGAATTATTAGTTAATCAGAAAACCATTCTATTTGCAGAGGTTTATTGTCACCCTAATGGATCTTTTATTTCTTTCCTTGAAATTCTTACGGGTGTATTGGAAAAATTTCATAGTATGAACTTCGTTGTTATATTTATGAGTGACTTTAGTATTTACCTAATGGAAGAAAACTCATTTATGGTGACTGATTTTTTATCCGCTATGACTTCTTTTGATATCTTTATTGTCTTCTATTTTCATCCGAACACGTATCACTGAGTCTTCTGCCACTTTAATTGATAACATACTATCCTCTCTTTCTTCTCAAAATAGTGCTGTAATTATTTTGGATATATCAGACCATTTCCCTGTATGCTCTACGTCTGATGTGTTGAATACCCGTCCTTCTAAATTATTTGTTCAAAGTCAGCATTTGCTCACAAAGGAAGAAAAGCTATCAAACCTTAGGTCGAAACTATCAAAAGTATCATGGGAATTTGTGGATGACTGTAGATGATTTTATGGGGTGATCAAGGACTCTTTCGTTAAAGTATGTCTACGTGACCAAAAGAAAAATGATTCCAAGAGGTCAGTCCCACTGTGTCCGTGGATGACTCCTGGATTAGTAAAGGGTGCTAAGCGAAAAGCTTACCTTTGTATGTATGTATGTATATATTTATTTCCCATCAAAAGAAACAGAGGAAGTATAAGATAAAAAAGCAAAAAAAAAACACACTACAAAGAATACACAAACACAAGAAAAATAAAGAACAAATGGATATCTAACTACAAAAAACAAAGCCTATTGCCTCAAAATAATTGCCCGAGGATGAGCAACAATATTAGAGTTATATATGGCGATCTGGACTATTAACGCTTCATTAGGGTCGATAAATCCCATACCGACTTGTCACAATACGGTTGCTTGTCCATGGTGGAAGCCGTAAGGGGTACTTCGCATATTTATAATATGTAGACCGCAATTTTTTCTTATCTTCTTTTGGAATATCCTCCAAAAGGGACTTAAATAAAAAGGAGTAGTCTCATTACATTGTACAGATGGGCCGTTGCATTGTTCAGATACGAATAGTAGGTCAACAAATTCTTTCTTTAGGTTCTGTTCTCATTATTTCCCATTTTATACTATTTCATTCATAAATACTTTCATGGTCCACATCCCTCTTGTTTTCCGAAATTATTAAAACCCCGAGTTAGTGTAAATTTTCATAGAACTCGCAGCTCTGAAGTTTTAATGGTTGTTAGAACTCCAACCATGAGCTCTGATTTTAGCCCTATATACGCATGTAGTAAGGTTTGGAACTCCTTTTCGAAGAATATCAGAGATTGCCGCTCCATCGGGGTTTTCAAAAGAATAATGGAAAGTCATTCGGGTTGATTTTTTTCTCTTCTTTTATTAGGTAATAATAGTAATATATAATAGTTGGCCAGTTCAATTGAGTGTAAATAATAAAAAAAAAGGTTTTGCAAAAGTATTTTCATTTTTCTGTTTTTCTTGTTTTGTTAGTTTTTTCCTCTCCATGTTCATTTCCCTTATTTTGATAGATAAGATTGTAATGTTTACCCCTACGTTCACAGGTCATGGAGCCATGTGTGGGGGTGTTAAAAGAGATGCATGTATTAACTATTTCATGTTAATAAAGTTTAGTTTAGTTGATTGAGTTGAGTTGAAATACTATATTTTTCAACTTTAATGATTTCAATTGCTATATGATTACGTGGATAACCTGTATTTTCTACGGCAGACTGTAGTAACTCTTTTTTCCTACTACGCCAAAAAAATTACTAGCCGCCAAAATTTGAGCCATTTTTAGCTTGATTTTTAATCTGATAATTTCTGGATTAAAAAAAGTTCATTTTTACTTTACATTTTCTTTCAGTACTTCGAAAAAAAATTAAATCAAGTTATTCGAACTCGTCAGCTCATTGTTTCCTTTGGTTCCCTTAGTCTTCAAAAAAAGAGTTTCATTTATAGCCTGGTATTTGTTATGGGGAAATATTCGGACATTTTCATGGGTGGGATTTTCGTAGGGGGGGGGTATTTTCCAGGGGAAGATATTTTTCATGGGATTCGTAAGTTTCTGTTGGATCTTCCAGGAGAAAATTTACGATGGATATGGGAATTTCCTAGCATTATTTGAGAACCGTCACAAGTTAAATAAAACAAATCAGCTGGAAGTAAAGAACAATATTAAAACATAAAATGATCAGAAATCATTCTGTATATGAAGGGGGAGTTTCCCCCAAGTCATAAAACAAAATAGATCATGGCAGTGTTTGTTATAATTTAAATTAAAATTAAATTTAAATTGAATTAAAATTAAATTTTAATTAAAAAATTTAAATTAAAAACGGGCAAAGATTAATTGAAAAGAGAAAAACATTTTCCAAGGGCAGCAAAGAGCGAAGTTGAAACTTCAAACGAACAAAAATGTTTGCTTCACAGTCAATCTAGCATACATCGATAAAACTAGTGCAACTAAACAAACTGATAATATTTCCCGTCCTTGTATTACTATAGAAAACTAGCGCTTTACTGAAAACACACGATAACCAGTATAAGAAAGCAAGAATACTGAAGTCAAAAGTGAGTACGTTGCCTGACAACAATATACTGATCTACAATGCTTTTCATAGCCTTGCACCAGCTCTGATATGAGTAATTTCCGGTACACAATCAAATTATCTTAAAATTTAAGCATAAGAATCAATATTATTTTAATAGCCTTAGTTTATCAGGTTAGAAAAAAAACACACCTTATTGTTATTCGAAATGAAGAACAAAGAAACAGTAATATGAACTATGGAAATCTGGTTATTTCTGTCTATAGCCTACAGCGGAATATTTCAAGTTATGATACAAATTCTAAAGCTAATCTATAGCCCTAGTACTATCTAGATGGCTTCAATCGGGACATGTCTAGAAACTGATCATGAAATGTTTTCAGAGCCAAAATGTCATTCAATCATTGGCCTGAGCTCCTTGTGTAGACGTGATACCAAATTACAAAAAAAATAAATAAAATAAAGCAACAATTTTAAAATACCATTTTTTTCAAAAATTGTCCTTAATCGGTTTGTTTCTAATTACTGTACCAAAACTCCTAAATTCTTTTGAGTTTTCAGTAAAGCGCTAGTTTTCTATAATCATACAAACATGCTATCATTTTGTTTATTTGTACTATTTTTATCGATGTATGTTAGATAGACTGTAAAGCAATAATTTTCTTTTCGTTTTAAGTTTAAACTTCGCTCTTTACTCCCATTAGAAAAACTTAGTTTTTGTAATTAATTTAAAATTAATTGTATTTGTAAGACATTGTATTTCTTTTTGGAATGGTTTGCTTTACTCCTAAATTGTTTTATTACTCTGTTGTTTTATCTCTCTGTCCATTCCTTTAAAAATAAATTCTACAGACGCAGCTGTAGGAGAAAATTATAGGTAAACGGTTAACTAATGGCGTTTGAGGTGTTAAGTTTTTAAAAATCCTGGCGTGAAAAATGGTTTCACAAGGAAAGGAAATAAAAAAAATAACTGTCACAGGTTTAAATAATAAGTATTTATAAGTTTTGAGAATTTTAGTGTAGAAAATCCTAACCCATCAAGCTGCAGTAATATAAAATCTAATAGGTGAAATTTTTGCATAAATTTACACTAATGGTAGGCCTATATCTACCAAACTAAATAAGTTCTATCAGTTTTGTAACCTCATTTTCTTCTATAATATCTGGTTTCCAAAAATTAAGAAATTTTCTAATTTATTTTTATAAAATTTTCTTTATAATCGTATATTTTGTATTTATTTTGTATATTTTCTTAGTCTCTTTGTATTACTTTTTCAAATTCAAATGAATAGTTTATGTATGACGCTTTTCATATCAAAATCCTTTTTCTTATCTTATATGGATAGGAATAAGCTTTTCGTTCAAACAGTAAAGAAAATATAACCTATTTTTAAATATTTTGTGTTGTGCAGCATAAAGCATTTTGATTTACCCTAGCCAACGCCTCTTCCCTTCGCCACCTTAATCACGACACATGTCAAATGTTCATAAATAAATGCACGCAATAACTAGTTGACATGCAATATTTCTTTTGGCTAGTAATTATTTTCAGATTATGACTGTCATTCTTAGAACAGTAAAAAAAAAACAATATAAAAATTCATTTGAAATTGCGTCAATACGGGAGTCAAATTTCGTAAGTCATTTGTCGTAGAGGAATTGACATAATTTGACTAGATAAGAATATTTGTGTTTGTTCTGTGGCTCTTTTCTGAGATTCAGCCTAATCGAAAATAAATAATAAGAACTTTTGAAAAAAAAACTTAGAAATAGACAACATGCCTAAAACTAATTTTAACTAATTAAAACTAAATTTTAAAATAATTTGGAAATGTAACTAGACAAAATTTTATAAATTTAACCCATAGAATGTCTTTTGATTTACCTCTGCGCTCTCTATCGAAGTCAAAATTCGAGGTCCAATTCGTCCTTCTGCATTCCGTCAGCAAGAATTCTAAACTCTTGGTTCAACCTGTCTAAGACCATAGGTAGGCATGCACTGTTTACCTCTCATTCCAGGCAATCTAATGGTCCTATGTCAATTTTAAATTCTTGGTCAACCTGCCTGAGACTCTAGGCAGGCATGACTTGCTAAAAGATAACAAACAAATATTGGTTCAATAAGAAAGACACACTTACTCCCACCGTTTACCCGTGCTATTTAACCAAACACTTGGAAAACTATAGGTTCTATCACTATCTTAGCTCTATGACTATCTACCTTAGTTCTTCTGCCCTAGGAATGACGCATGGACGGATAATAGATAGACATATCTATTAACAAATCAACATCATTTTATCCTAATAAGGGAGGTATTAATGCCAGAATTGCCTCTCACTCAACTGGACTATCTGTCTTGGCTTTTTCAACAAGTAGCCATGACTATTCCATTTTAATTCAAAAATTCATTTTTTAATTCAAATGGAATAGTTGTGGGCATCAAGTCATGGCTAATTGTAGAAAAAGCCAAGACAGATAGTCCAATTGAGTGAGAAAAAAAAGCCTGGCATTAATACCCCCCTTATAAGAATTGTGTAAAAATGATGTTAGTTGATTCGTTAATAAATATGTCTATTTATCATCCGTCCAAGAGTCATTCCTAGGGCAATAGAACCAAGGTAGTTTTCCAAGTGTTTGGTTAAATGGCACGGGTAAACGGCGGAAGTAAGTGTGCCTCTCTTATTGGGCCAATATTTGTTGGTTATCTCTTAGCAAGTTATGCCTGCTGTTCCCAAGACACTGCTGATGCACTATTTTGATAACCTGTGTACACATTCGGTTTATGTCTCATATACTTCACTTATACACCGGGTTTTCTGAACTGGAAAACAACGGTAGTAAGGATCTTTCCTTTTTTAGCTTTAACATAAATATGGCTAACAGCGCTAATAAAATTAATTCCGAACACCATTCTATTTTTCTTATTCATTTTAATATTAGAAAAACACCTACTACAGGTACAAACCGTTAATGAATCGAGAGAAAAGCATGGTCTTCTTAATCTCCTTTCAAGGTCTTTTCTCAAGGTCTTTTTAACATCTTTTGAAATCCTTATATCTATTAATCTCTTTTGATTACTTTATTCATGAAGTAAGAAATGGTGTTATCAACAACTTATGCATAACCTTTGCAAAGTGTAAAATCCATTTAACCTTTATTACAACATTTAAAGCAAGACTTTAATTGCCACATGGTCCTTGATCCTTAGAATTTAACATAAGCCTTTTCTGGTACATAAATTGTACCAGACTTAGAACCTAGACTTAGATTGACTTTAATCAAAAATTTGGAGGGCAACTAGGCCTCCTCCCTCGCTCCTTTTTTCTCAAAATCTTCCGATTAATTGCAATTAATTAATATGCAAATTCCATTTTAATTATTTATGTGCGGAGAGCCAAGATCAAAACATTTATTAATTCAAAAACGCCCAGAAATTAAATAAAAAAAACAAGTTTTTTCAAATGAAAGTAAGGAGCAACATTAAAACTTAAAACGAACAGAAATTATTCCGTATATGAAGGGGGCTGTCCCCTCCTCTACGCCCCGCTCTTTACGCTAAAGTTTCTTACTGTTTTAAAAATAGAGTTAAGAGAAAGAGTCAAACTTTAGCGTAAAGAGCGGGGCGTTGAGGAGGAAAAGCCCCTTTCATATACGGAGTAATTTCTGTTCGTTTTAAGTTTTAATGTTGCTCCTTACTTTCATTTAAAAAAACCTGTTTTTTTATTTGATCTTTAATTAAACTCACAGCGCAGCACAGCTAAATAATGGTTAGTTATACTGCGATGTAGGAAAGTTGACTTGTTGATAAAAGTTACCAGACGTTTTTCGGCCAAATATACGGTGCTTTGGGTGTCACTTAAAAACCGAAAATTGCCACAAAATGTCATTCTCGAGATGCTTTTAACTAAGGAAATAGAAAGTAAGCAATAGCAATAGCAAGCAGGGGTGGATCTAGAGCAAAATCTTGGGTAAGGATCTAGAGCAAATCTTGGAAGAGGCCCAATGTGACAAGGGTGACAATGAGTAAAATCTTGGGGGTATGTTCAAATTTATCTTACCATGCTATGAACACTCAAACTAAAAAAAAACACGAGAAAAGAGTTAAAATAAAATAAAAATTTATAAATAAATACATAAGGAATTCTAAATCACATAGTCTGCTATATTTTGGATAGACATGTCTCCATAAGACTTCTCGCATGATCCAAAGATCTTGTAGGTTTGCTAATTTAATAACTTGGGTGGAGACTGTGTTTACCTGGATAAAAATATACAGCCGTAAGTCCTTGGGTGAAAGGGACTAATGTACAAGAAAAAATATTGAAAGAATTTATCCCTTTTGAGTTGATCCCTCCTCTGACAAAGGGGGCTCAAAAGAGTACCTAATTATTTCAATTGGCCTGAAAATTATATAGAACTTTGCGCTAAGAGGACCTCAATGCGGAAGGGAAATAAAAAATAATATTCCCCCTCCACTTAAAATGCAGCCCAAAAAAGCCAGAGAAGTGTCAACACTTTTTCCATATCCACTTCAAATGGAAAAAGATATTTTAGAAACTTGGAAGGGGTCACTATTGAAAATTGAAAGTTGTTGTCTCCTTTTTAAAGGTCAAAAATTACTAGGGGGAAGGCAATAAACCTCCCTCTCAGTTCCTTTTCTGCAATCCGGCCCTCCTCTAGTCTGACCCAATTTTTATATATCTGATTTGCTTAAAAACTTTGAAATGTCTAATAAGTTTGCCTTTGGTGTTTATATCACCCCAGCATCCTGTTATAATAACTCAACCCACAGAAACACGAGAAATGAACTAAAACAAAATATAATGTAAAAATAAATACTTTTAGGCATCCCACTCCACATATTCTGCCTATATTTTTGATAAACATATCCGTGAATGTTTTTACTTGATCCCCAGCATTTTGCAGATGTGCTAATTTAAGGCCGTGATTAAGTGAACTTGAAAACATCGAGGTTCAAATTGAAGTTAGGGTAGCCTTCTGTCTCTCAATTCTCTACGGATCGTCAATTGTCAAAAACCCTTCAAATAGCACTTATTCATTGGCGGAAATAGCAGGTTAACTATACCAGCTTGTCAATCTGGTCTCTAGGGCGATCTGAAACGATTCTTTCTGGCAAAAACTTGTAAAAATTTCAGGTAGCTGAAATATTCTATGGGACTGTTTGAAAACAGGAAAGTACATCGAAAAATGGTTGAAATCATCTTGCAGGTTATTGTCTTCTGCTCATGATAGTACCGATTTTGTTCTAAAGGCAATATCCTTCATATAGTACACTTGTGAAAAAGAGCTAGACATTTTCTAAGATTTCTAAGCAATTAGAGGATATAGAGCAAAATCCTAGCAAACATTTTTTAGTATCTTCAAGAAGCTACGGCCTGATATTAAAAGCGGTATCTTCCGCCAATAAATACTTGAGTACTTTTTAAATATAAATTTTCGATTTTAACATGGGATTTTCGAGTTCCATTAGTTGCCTTAATATCCTGGATGTATACAGTGTCTTGTTTGCCTCTGTTCTCCCTGCCACTTTGAAATTGATTGCCAAGCTGGTCCCAAGATACAGCTGATACACTATTTTGATAACTTATATACACATGCTGTCTTACGATTTACATTGTTACTTAACCGTGAATAGATCATGCACTAGGAGTTTATACTTGCAAGGGGTGAAACTTTGAGGTGGATTATAGACAAAATATTTCTACTTTTACCCTTGGTCTCTCCCCAAGTCTAAATCGAGGCCCATCCCCCTTCCCGACACTCCGAAGAAATTTCAATTCGATCCCCCGAGGTGTACCCGATTTATTGCATATACACTATTTTTGTAACATAGGTACACATATTGTCTTCTGATTTACCTCAGAGCTTAGTTGTGAATGAATTCTAAGTTCCCCAGGGGCTCATGGTGCAAACGACTTTTGCTGGATCAAATGCAAAAACTGTTTGCCACCTTCTCGCAAAACTCTGGAAGTTTCAGTTCAGTCCCTTAAGCCGTTGTAATGAAATATATAGTACGTAAGACGGGAGTGGATAGTTAATGTTGGACAAATCAGGAAATACTGGGAAATTCGAGATGTGATCCCAAAATGATAAATTCGAGATTTGATGGAAAATTCGAGATGTAACACCAAAATGATGAATTCGAGATGTGATGGAGAATTCGAGATGTGAGACCAAAATGATAAATTCAAAATGTGACGGAAAATTCGAAACATACCAATATAATAAATTTGAGATGTGATAACAAAATGATAAATTCGAGAAACGATAGAAAATACGAGGTGTGAAACCAAAATGATAAATTAGAGATGTGATGGAGAATTCGAGATGTGAGACCAAAATGATAAATTCAAAATGTGATGGAAAATTCGAACCATACCAATATGATAAATTTGATATGTGATACCAAAATGATAGATTCGAGATGCGATGGAAAATACTAGGTGTGAAACCAAAATGATAAATTTGAGATGCGATGGAAAGTTCGAGATGTGATACAAAAATGATAAATTCGAGATATGATAGGAGATGTGGTACCAAAATGATAACCATTATAAGGTTTTCCTTGCAAAAGTGGGCATTTTTGCCTTGTAGCATAATATTTTCAGTAAAAATGATGACATGTAAATTGCGAAATTTAAGCTTGGCCAAAAAATGTCCGCTTAAAAAAAACGGAATATGTCACAATCTTTATTAGACGTATCGCACATAATCAGTCTTGACAAACAGTAGTAAGACTTGCATTCATAATTTGCACTAATTCAACAAACGCTAAAATGAAAACTTTCTTATCAAATACAAACAAGCACGACATATGATACTCTTTATCAAACCTTTATCTCGGCCTGAAAACGACTAATTAACTAGATTTTATCATCTAGTTTTGAAAAAAAGCTCCATGGCAAACGGAATTTCCCAAAAGATATCAGAAATGAATATTCCATGCCTGTCTTTCTTTTTATTATTCAGTTTTACTTATTGTGCTGTAATAGATGATAGTGATCAGTTCGGAGACAGTAATCATTTTGGGATTGATAGTGACAGAATTCAAGCATATTTAGACGCTGATGGAAAACTTGTTTTGCCTGATGGTTCATATTTTGATGAGGCTGCTGATCAGAGTGACATTGATTCTCGGGCTTACGCTAAAGAGCCGTACTTTCGCAGCTTCTTTCTTAACCATTGCAAATACAAAGTACTGTCTCCAGTTCCTACAAATAGCAATGGGTCGAATATATTCCGGCATGAATCATTCTCCCTCATTAGTTCACCCCCAGCCAGGGACAACTGGGAAGTACCTGGCTGCTACTATAGAACTCTGGATAAGTTGAACCTAGTCTGTGCGAATGAAAGCATCACTGCAGTTCCTACTGAATTACCAAAGCGACTGGATACGCTGGAGCTTTTAGATACCTCTGTAGAAAACATACCTGGATGGGCTTTTAACCAATCAACTATCAAAATGCTGGTTCTAAAAAAAAATTCAATAAACGCCATTGACAAAGAAAGCTTCAGTGGGATGCAAGGACTCCTATATCTTTCCATAGAGCGGAATAACCTTAGCACACTGAGGCTAGAAACTTTTTCTGAACTAAATCATCTGATAGTTCTTACTCTTCAAAATAATCGAATTCAATTTAGAGACGTGAATTTAACTGAGGCAACAATCTTACCTCAATTGCTTTATCTCAATCTAGCGTATAATCCGATAAAACGACTAACAAGGGATATATTCCAATCTCTTCGGGAAAGCCAGCTAGAAGACCTCAATCTTCAAGGCTGCTCTTTGGAACTGATTGATCCAGGTAATTGATCCCCGCTCCAAAGACTTTCCTTGGAGCTGAGGGTGGTAGTAGTCAATAGTCCTTGCCCATCTCGCATGCTACTCTATCTGCCAAAAACATAGCTACGGATTAATTTCAATAGCCAAAATATCGATTTTAAAATTATTCAGATACTTTCAGAGTCCACTGAATCCTTCTCCAAATCTTAGTTCATAATTTTGAAGACTCTGAAAATGTATAGATGACTCTGAACTGGATTTTGGGTTCATTCAGAAGCAAAGCAATTCAAAATCCGATTTTTGGCAAATATGATAGCATGTCGGAGCAGTAACGTATTTAGAATGCTACAGTTCTTCATTAAGGTCTTGGGCTTTTCACATAAAACACTTGGAATACGGGAATTTTTATTGATTTTCTTGGATATATTCAAAATACAATATGTTCATAAGTTTCCACAGTAGCAGTTGAAATCAATCTAAAATAAAAATCATAATGATTGTGGTAATACCTTACCAGCTGTAACAAATTTATTGAAGCGTTAAGCGACTTTAACTCGTAACCAAGGTGCAACTTTTCCTTCCACTTTAGCCCCTTCAAAGTTTCTACTTTATGCACCTCCCGAAAGAATAAAGTCGTAAAAGAATAAGTATTTCTGACTTATTTGTATCTCTCTCTCTCTCTCTCTCTCTCTCTCTCTCCCCTAACTCTCTCTCGCTCTCTCTCTCTCTCTCTCTCTCTCTCTCTCTCTCTCTCTCTCTCTCTCTCTCTCTCTCTCTCTCTCTCTCTCTCTCTCTCTCATGCCCTCTCTCTTTCTCCCAAGGTTACTCTCTTACTACATAAATAGTAATATAGAAGAGAGACTATTGAAATATTTAAGAAAAAAAGGGGTAAAATCGTCCGCGGGATTAAATAAAATCTATACCATTGGTTTCAACGTGTCAGAGAGTCTTATAAGGATGGTTTCAAGCTACAATCTAATATCAAAATTTGCGTTTTTCATAGAAAGTTTATCACGGAGAGGATTGAATAAGCCACTTGATGGTCATTCATGGATGTGAGTTCTTTTTTTTGAGGTGGGGAATAGCCGATAGTAGAATATAGGAAAGGGTTCATTATGGTGAAAAATTAAATTTTCGGAGTCCTTTTGAGGTAATAAAACTGAGTGTGACAAAGCAAAGTTCTATTTTTTGTGATTTTCGGCCTGTAAAAAACAATTTTGATCTAAACAGGGCTGATATAGTATCAAGTAAATGCTTTAATTTAGCCAATCTGCTTAGAACTACAGAGAAACTGATTTTTAAAATATATTAGTTTCAGATTCCATGGTGCTCATTGTAAATGTATTTGTTCTTGCCAAATGAACGATAAAAAGAGACCATTTATCAAGTTGTGCTAGCAGCAGCACAGAATCGCAAATTTGTGCAACAGCTATTAAGAGAGGGGCCAGTGCGTCTGTTCATAGAAGGGCACAGGGGTACCTAAAAAACAAAAAGTAAATTTATAGTTAGAAAAAAATTTGATCTATTAATATCAGGGCTATTTGAGTATGGAAAACTCAAACTCGAGTCTTACTCCGTTTTAAAGTAAATAAAATTTTCTCTTCTTTCTTATAATCATGCAATGATTATATATCAATTTTTCTTTTATGAAGGAATGTATGTCTAGAAGGACATTTGAATTTTCTAATAATTACTTAATCAACGTATATCATAGTTTTATCAGTAGCTGCAACCTAGTAAAGAGCGAACCATAGCCTATAGCAACCAAAAGTTGAAAAACGTTATAGTGATTTCGAAAAAGAGCCTGAAACCCCTTGAAAATGGCGTCGGGTCAAAATTCCAACGTCCTCCGCCTTGAACACCAATGAAAATCACTTTTTTGCATGAGTAGCAATGATGTCTCTCCTTTTTTTCTTTTTCTCTACCAGGGTTAGCAAGTGACCAGAACATCAAGGGAGATGTAAAACAAACTCAGCTAGTTGGTAAACCTCGAGTGTTCTGGTTACCCACTGCAAAAAAATTTAATACAATTACTTTTGAGCACAATGAACTAAGCTAGTTGATAAAATTCGAGTGTTCTAGTTACCGACTGCAAAAAAAGTTAATTCAATTACTTTTGAGCACAATGATAAGCTAGTTGGTAAACCTCGAGTGTTTTAGTTACCGACTGCAAAAAAATTAATATAATTACTTTTGAGCACAATGAACGAAGCTAGTTGGTAAACCTCGAGTGTTTTAGTTACCGACTGCAAAAAAAAAATTATATAGCTACTTTTGAGACAATGAACTAAGCTAGTTGGTAAACCTCGAGTATTTTATTTACCGACTGCAAAAAAAATTTAATACAATTATTTTTGAGCATAATGAACTAAGCTAGTTGGTAAACCTTGAGTGTTTTAGTTACCGACTGCAAACAAAAATTAATATAATCACTTTTGAGCACAATGAACTAAGCTAGTTGGTAAACCTCGAGTGTTTTAGTTACCGACGGCAAAAAAAAATTAATATAATTACTTTTGAGCACAATGAACTACGCTAGCTGGTAAACCTCGAGTGTTTTAGTTACCGACTGCAAAAAAAATTAATATGATTACTTTTGAGCACAATGAACTAAGCTAGTTGGTAAACCTCGAGTGTTCTAGTAACCGACTGCAAAAAAATTAATATAATTACTTTTGAGCACAATGAACCAAGCTAGTTGGTAAATTCCGAGTGAATTAAAAAGAAAAACAAGTTTTTTAACTGAAAGTAAGGAGCGATATTAAAACTTAAAACGAACAGGAATAACTCCGTGCATTAAAGGGACTGTTCCCTCCTCAACGTCACGCTCTTTACGGTAAAGTTTAACTTTATCTCAATTCTTCTTTATAAAACAGTAAATAACTTTAACGTAAAGAGCGGGACGTTGAGGAGGGAACATCCCCTTTAATACACGGAGTAATTTCTGTTCGTTTTAAGTTTTAATGTCGCTCCTTAGTTTCAGGTAAAAACTTGTTTTTTTATTTAATTTCTGAACGTTTTGAATTAATGCATGTTTGATTTTGGCTATCCGCAAATGAATAATTTAAACAAATTTGCGTATTAATTTTTTGTTTTTGCTAAATGGCTTTCTCTTAGTTTTAATCAGACAATTTTGAGAAAAAGGGTGGGGAGGTGGCCTAGTTGCCCTCCAATTTTTCGGTTACTTAAAAAGGCAACTAGAATTTTAATTTTTGGCGAACGTTTTTATTAGTAAAAAATATTCGTAACTTAAAAATTAACTTACGTAACGAACTTCTATATTCGTATATTTTTATTATGTATATGAGGGGGTTTGCCCCCTTGTTAATACCTCGCTCTTTACACTAAAGCTTTAATTTTGTCCCAGTTCTTTAAGATTAACCCCTTAATCACACAGGCTGAAGAATAAATAGTTGAAATTACTAAAAATACTTTAGCATAAAGAGCGAGGTATTTAGGAAGAGATGAACCACCCCATATGCGTAATAATCTCTGTTCGTTTTAAGTTTTAATGCTGGTCCTAACTTAAAGTGGAAAAAACTTTTTCATATTATTTTTTCATTGTTTTTTAAAGATAGTGCTAGAAAATCCTGCACCCCCTTAATAGATTTTCTCTTCTCCCATGACAAATTCCTCCAAGGGAAGATCCTCCTACGTATCCCCCTCCCCTAGACCCCCATCTCCAACAAAAAAATCCCCCTGAACATGTCCGTACACTTCCAAATAGCCATTACTGTATTTAAACATTGGCCAAAGTTTGTAACTTGCAGCCCCTCCCCTGGGGACTTTGGGGGAGTGGGTCATTCCCAAAGACATTGTTAATATGTTTTTCGACTATGTTGAACAAAATGGCCATCTCAAAATTTTGATCCGTTGACTTTAGGGAAAAATGAGCGTGGGAGGGAGTCTAGGTGCCCTTCAATTCCTTTGGTCACTTAAAAAGGGCACTAGAACTTTTAATTTCCGTTAGAATGAGTCTTCTTGCGACATTCTAGGACCACTTGGTCGATACAATCACCCCTGGGGAAAAAAACAAACAAACAAATAAACACACACCCGTGATCGGTCTTCTGGCAAAAAATACTAAGTTCCATATTTTTTTAGATAGGAGCTTGAAACTTCTACAGTACGATTCTCTAATACGCTGAATGTGATGGTGTGATTTTTGTTAAGATCTTTATAATTTTTAGGGGGGGTTTTCCCCTATTTTCCAAAACAAGGCAAATTTTCTCAGGCTCGTAACTTTTGATGAGTGAGGCTAAATTTAATGAAACTTATATGTTTAAAATCAGCATAAAAACCTGATTCTTTTGGTGTATCTATTAGTATCAAAATTGTTGTATCTATTCCGTTTTTTAGAGTTTCGTTTACTATTGAGCCGGGCCTTACTACAGTTCGTTACTACTAACTGTTTGAAATGTGGAAGATGGTTGGAATACTTTTAGAAAAACAATTTGTGAAGTTGCTGATGGTATCTTAGGGAAGATAGACATTCACTTTGGGTTTTTTTCTTTTATGTTGTAACAACAGTACTGGAAGTTTGTTTAATATTCACATTTATGACATGTGGTTTCATTATAGACTTTTGCTTTTTTTTTCTTGTGTTGCAAAATCAGTGCTGGAAGTTTGTTTATAATGTGAGATGTTCTTATTTATTGATTTTCTTTTCTTTTCTTCTTTGTGTGTTTATTTCTTGTGTTTTTTTGTGCTTGTTTTATTTTTTAAAACAATGTTTTTTGGTTTTTTCCGTTGAGAAAGGCTCCCGGACACAGGGCTGGAATATTTGGAATATTTTTTTTTTATTAAAATGTGGTTTTGTTTTTAGTTTTTGTTCACTACTTCGTTAAATTAAAACCCGTTTTTTCTCGCATAAAAAAATAAAATAAAGCACCAATCCTAATTTTTTTTTCTTTCAATAAGTTTCTTTAATTGGATGGCTTCTACTATACAAAAACTGCTAAATTGTTTTGTGTTTCAAACAGTTCGTGGTAACGAACTGTAGTAAGGAGCGACCCGGCTCAATAGAAACCAAAACTCTAAAAAATGGAATTTTGATACCAATAGCTACATCAAAAGAATCGCATTTTAATGCTGATTTTAAATATATAAGTTTCATCAAGTTTGGTCTTACGCACCAAAAGTTACGAGCCTGAGAAAATGTGTGTTATTTTAGAAAATAGGGGGAAACACCCCCTAAAAGTACTAGAATCTTAACGAAAATTACACCATCAGATTCAGCGTATCAGAGAACCCTACTGTAGAAGTTTCAAACTCCTATCTACAAAAATGTGGAATTTTGTATTTTTTGCCAGAAGGCAGATCACGGATGCGTGTTTATTTGTTTTTTTGTTTTTTTTTTCTTTCTTTTTTCTTTTTCCCAGGGGTGATCGTATCGACCCAGTTGTCCTAGAATCTTGCGAGAGGGCTCATTCTAACGGAAATGAAAAGTTCTAGTGCCCTTTTTAAGTGACCAAAAAAATTGGAGGACACCTAGGCCCCCTCCCACGCTAATTGTTTTCCCAAAGTCAACGGATCAAAATTCTGAGATAGCCTGAGATTTTATTCAGCGTAGTCAAAAAACCTTATAACTATGTCTTTGGAAACGACTTACTCCTCCACAGTCCCCATGGGAGGGGCTACAATTTACAAACTTTGACCAGTGCTTACATATAGTAATGGTTATTGGGAAGTGTACAGGTGTTTTCAGGAGAATTTTTGGTTGGGGGAGGGGTTGAGAAGACGGGGATATGTTGGGGGAACTTTCCATCGAGGAACTTGTCATGGGGGAAGAAAATTTCCATGAAGGGAGCGCAGGATTTACTAGCATTATTTAAAAAAAAAAAATGAAAAAATAAATATGAAAAAGTTTATTTCAACTGGAAGTAAGGAGCAGCATTAAAACTTAAAACGAACATAAATTATTACCCATATGAGGGGCTCACCTCCTCCTAATACCTCGCTCTTTACGCTAAAGTATTTTTAGTAATGTCAACTATTTATTCTACGGCTTTTGTGATTCAGGGGTCATTCTTAATGAATTGGGACAAAATTTAAGATTTAGTGTAAAGAGAGAGGTACTGACGAGGGGGCGAACCCTCTCATATGTGCAATAAAAACATGAGAATAAAAAATTCTTTACGTAAGCTAGTTTATAAGTTACGTATATCTTTTACTAATAAAAAGATTCGTAAAAAATTAAAAGTTCTAGTTGCCTTTTTTAATTAACCAAAAAATTGGAGGGCAACTAGGCTTCCTCCCCCGCTCTTTTTTTCTCAAAATCATTCGATCATAACTATGAGAAAGCCATTTAGCCAAAAAAAAAAATATGCAAATTTCATTTTAATTATTTCTCTGCAGAGAGCCAAAATCAAAACATGCATTGATTCAAAAACGTTCAGAAATTAAATAAAAAAACAAGTTTTTTTCAACTGAAAGTAAAGAGCGACATTAAAACTTAAAACGAACAGAAATTACTTCGTATATGAAAGGGGCTGCTTCCTCATCAACGCCCCGCTCTTTACGCTGAAGTTTTTTACTGTTTTAAAAAGAAGAGTCGAGAGAAAGAGTCAAACTTTAGCGTAAAGAGCGGGGCGTTGATGAGGAAGCAGCCCCTTTCATATACGAAGTAATTTCTGTTCGTTTTAAGTTTTAATGTCGCTCCTTACTTTCAGTTGAAAAAACTTGTTTTTTTTTATTTAATTCAATAAGGCGCTAGTTTTCTACAGACATAGGGAAATCTTATCAGCTGTTTTATTTGAACTAGTTTGATTGATATGTGTTACATAGACCGTGAAGCGATATTTTTTGTTCGTTTTTAATTTTTAACTTTGCTCTTTACTTCGCTCAGAAAAACTTTTTTTTTATTAATTACTGTAATGATGGAATAGCGATCACTACACTTTTATTCAGCTTGTGCACAGGTACAGCATATAAGACTGGCTGCAATTGTTCTTAAACTAAATTTGAAGGTTTCACAGGGCTTTTATTGTTCGGGGCACTAATCTTGCCCCGGGGTTTGTTAGAAACAGCCCACCACTAGAAAAATATCTTTTGTTTCTATAATTACATATTTTAGTTATTTACAGGCAATTATAGATTTTTTTTTCCATTAGCAAGGTAAATTTTTCCGAGTTTTTTTGCTTAGAATAGGGCTATTATATTTTTTATTTGCTTTTTTTTAAATTAAATGTAATAAATGAATGTTTTTCCAAGAGCCCTGCTGTGGAAATTTGGCTTTTGATTTCAAGAGTTGGGTTTAGTTTTGACGCACAATTTCTCGTATTTAGGATAACTCTGGGTATGAAATGAGCAGAAATGATTCCGAATATGGGGGTGTTTATCCCCTTGTCAATTACCACTCTTTGAGCAAAAGACTAACTTTTTGTTCTAATGCTTTAAGATTAGCTGTTAAACACAAGGGCCGTTGAAATAAGAGGCGTTTTTAAAACACAACAAACTTTAACGTAAAGAGTTTGGGCTGAGGGGTTGGCAACCCCCTCTCATATATACCATAATTTTTGTTTTGTTTTCGGTCTCAATTATAATCTTTGATTTCGTTTGGAAAAAAGTGTCTTTTGTTGTTATTTTATGAAAATAAAAGAAGAAATCTATTTAAATGTTAATTTTTTATTTTCATGTAAGGATTTATCTATTTTGTTGCTGAAAAAAGTTCTTTTTCTTTTCAGACGCTTTTGCACCTCTACGGCGTCTTCGTCACGTTGACCTGTTCGACAACCCTGGTCTTCTGAATTTATTTGACAAGTTCTTCCAAAGGTTAATGCCCACAATCAGACAGCTAGGACTTGGTTACAACCTGCTGGACGAAATTCCCAACAGCATTATAAGTGATGTCAGCCGTACGTTAACCTCTCTCAACCTTGCAAGGAATTCCTTTTTTAGACTACGTAACAACTCCTTCCCTCTGATGCCCAGATTAGCCACTCTTGTCTTAGAAGGCTGTGGGATAAGCATTATTGAAACTGGTGCTTTCAAAAATCTACCAAAACTTACGACACTGTATATAGGTAGAAATAGGTTAACCCAACTTCCTCCAGCACTCACAATACCAACTTTAAGACTACTAAGCATCAGAGAGAACCCTGACCAAGAACTGGAGGGAGGAGCCAGCTTCAATATCAATAATGGGTTCAATGGTATGTCTAACCTGATTTGGATTGATATGAATTATATGAAACTAAGTGAGATCCGAACACCTGCATTTTACAATCTAACCTATTTAACCGTTCTTCTAATAAGGGGGTCAAATATCCCGAAAGTTTATCCCGGAGCGTTTGAAACTCAGATTAGCTTGAAGTTCTTAGACCTTGGTGAAAATGTTCAAGTAGATGTTTTCGGTGAAGGGGTATTTCAAGGGTTGCAAACGTTAACGAATCTTTTTCTTGATAGGAACTACATAACCCTAACTGCAAGAGATAAACTAACCGTTGATGATCTAGTAAGAACATTTATACCCTTAGAGAAATTAGAACGGCTTTACGTAGCACACAACGGTATTGTAAGGTTTGAATCAGCGGTTCTGATGGCCCTTCCTCATTTAGAAGTACTCGATTTGCATGGAAATAAACTGGAGAAATGGCCCCTTGGCACTGTAGAAAACGTTACAAATATTAAGAGCATTGATTTATCTATGAATTCGATCAGCTTTCTGGACAATGGAACTTATAACGAATTTATGAACCTGAGATCTATCGACGTTAGCGATAACCCATTCATCTGCCATTGTGGGGTAAGGAAACTCATTTCTTAATAAAATTCTTAAATCAATTGTCAAAACTTGACGAAAAAAACCCGGAGAGTGAAAAGGATAAATGAAAGTAAAAGGATTTAATAGTAAAATTGTCTGTGGCGTCAATTGAAGAAAAAGATGGTGTAATTTTTTTATGTTCTAAGGGTGGGATTTTTTCAGTTTTATGTAATGAAAATACTAAATAGGAACCTATCAACGAGAATACCTCCCAAAAACAGGGCATTTTTTCAAATCTAAGGGGTCAATAATTCTAGGAGCTAATATGCCATCTTTCCCCTCCACTAACGCTACTGAAAAGGTTACAAAACATGCCACAGAAAATGCTCTCAGCAAAAGAAAACTGGAAAATGGGAACAAATTCTTGCTGTTTTGTTGCATTTCACAAAATAACCTCTCACCTTATTGACTCCCATCCTTATCTCGTCAGAAGTTATCACATTCCTTATCCCGTTTTATGTGTAGAAAAACTGATATCTGTTTACAACCCCCAGTTACTGATGCGGAGCCATTGGCTTCAATACCGAGCCAGGAGCTGTCTTTTGATTAATTTTTCAGCAATAATTGAGATGTTGCTGAATAATCAGACCCCTTAAGCTTCATATACATAATTCACGTACTAGCACTTAATTCAGCCGATAGAAAAGCTTTAGCGAAAGTCTTGTCCTTCTGGGACAGGTTGTTTAGAAGGCTACATTCAGTTTTAGTTGGAAAGTGGATGTGTCAGATCCGATCGTGTGACTCTCTTGGTTTGTATTCTAGAATAAAAAGACATGGGAGAGGATGTAACATTTGAGCTGGGTTGACTCGTAATAATATAAAGTGGGTATCAAACAGTTCGTGGTAACGAACTATAGTAATGAGCGACCCGGCTCAATAGTAACCAAAAGTCAAAAAACGGAATTTTGATACCAATAGTTAAATAAAAAAATCGTATTTTAATGCTGATTTTAAATATGTAAGTTTCATCAAGTTTAGTCTTACTCATCAAAAGTTACCAGCCTGAGAAAATTTGCCTTACTTTAGAAAATAGGGGGAAACACCCCCTTAATATCATAGAATCTTAACAAAAATCAAACCATCAGACTCAGCAAATCAGAGAACCCTACTATACAAGTTTCAAGCTCCTGTCTACAAAAATGGGGAATTTTGTATTTTTGCCAGAAGTCAGGTCACGGATGCGTTTATATTTGATTGTTCGTTTTTTTCCCCAGGGGTGATCATATCAGCCCAGTGGACCTAGAATTTTTTTAGGGGGCTCGTTCTAACGCAAATGAAAAGCTCTAGTGCCCTTTTTAAGTGACCAGAAAAATTGGAGGGTACCTAGGACCCCTCCCACGCTAATTATTTTCCCAAAGTCAACGGATCAAAATTCTGAGATAGCCATTTTATTCAACATAGTCGAAAAACCTTTTAATATGTTTTTGGGGATGACTTACTCCCCCAGAGTCCCTGTGGGAGGGGCTACGAGTTGCAAACTTTGACCAGTGCTTACATATAGTAATGGTTATTGGGAACTGTACAGACATTTTCAGTGGGATTTTTTGGTTGGGGGAGTGGTTGAGAAGAGGGGGTTATTTTGGGGGAATTTTCCATTGAGGAATTTTTCATGAGGGAAGGAAATTTCCATGAAGGGAGCGTAGGATTTTCTAGCATTAAAAAACAATGAAAAAATAGATATGAAAAAGTTTTTTCAACTGAAAGTAAGGAGCAGCATTAAAACTGGAAACGAACAGAAATTATTACGCATACGAGGGGTTCACCTCCTCCTAAAACTTGCCTCTTTACACTAAAGTATTTTTAGTTATTTCAACTATTTATTCTACGGCCTTTGTGATTCAGAGGTCAGTCTTAAGGAATTGAGACAAAATTTAAGCTTTAGTGCAAAGAGCGAGGTACTTACAAGGGGGCGAACCCCCGTATGTACGTAATAAAGACATACGAATATAGAAGTTCGTTACGTAAGCTAATTTGTAAGTTACTTAGATCTTTTACTAATAAAAACGTTCGTAAAAAATTAAAAGTTCTACTTGCCTTTTTAAGTAACCAAAAAATTGGAGGGCAACTAGGCCTCCTCCCCCGCTCCTTTTTTTCAAAATAATTTGATCAAAACTATGAGAAAGCCATTTAGCCAAAAAAAATAAATATACAAATTTCATTTTAATTATTTATCTGCGGAGAGCCGAAATCAAAACATGCATTAATTAAAAAACGTTCAGGAATATAATAAAAAAACAAGTTTTTTAACTGAAAGTAAGGAGCAGCATTAAAACTTAAAACGAACAAAAATTACTTCACATATGAAAGGGGCTGTTCCCTCATCAACGTCCCGCTCTTTACGCAAAAGTTCTTTACTGTTTTAAAAAGTAGAGTGGAGAGAAAGAGTCAAACTTTAGTGTAAAGAGCGGGGCGTTGAGGAGGGAACAGCCCCTTTCAAATATGAAGTAATTTATGTTCGTTTTAAGTTTCAATGTCGCTCCTTATTTTCAGGTAAAAAAGAACTTGTTTTTTTATTTAATTTTCATTTAGAGACAATTTGATGCCACTTGAAGAAAGAAGAAAATTTTCTGGAAGGACTGGAAAAAAAGTGGTTCTTACACCTGTCCGATGTGTGCAGTGGGAGGGATATCTGTTGGATTTTCTTGGGCAATGTGAAGGACTAAGGGATCTGAGAAATGACGTTTTTGGAGAGGAAGAGTTTTGTGTGGAAAAACTGTTGGGAAGTGGGCATTTTTTATTATCAAAAATCTAACGAAGTTTATTCGTGCGGTCATTACTCAATGAAAGGTTCTTCTATAATGATTATTTTTTTAGGGGGGGGGTTGTATATGGAGTTTTTTTTATTTTAATCGTTTGTTTTTACTGTTTCGCTGATTCTGTGAATTCTTTTTGTGCTTCGTTTTCTTCTTTTTTTGTGTGTGTCATATATACTACTATAATACGATACGCAACCAGATACGGACAGTAAAGTCACAAGCGGTACTTGAAGAACATTACTCTGGTTAAGGTAAAAGGGAGATTAGAACATTTGTTTGGTGTTGAATGAGGAGTTAACCAGAGTTTTTCCTACCCCCTCTATATAGATTATTTGATGAACTTTGCCCTTAGTAAAACGGCAAAGCTAAAGAAGAACATGGAATCAAGTTTGAAAGTAAAGCTCCTTTAAACTGAGATTAGGGGGATTATTTAAATGTCATATATAAAAATGATTGCAAAATAAGGATTTTTTGAGATTTCAAGAGTTCATATTGCAAAGATTTGTTTGAAAATTAATGTTAGGAAGAAGCTTAGACAAGGAATAAATGAAGCGAGTCTATTTATAAGGAATAAATGAAGCGATGTTGGGTAACGAGAAGTTCGAAGGTCAAAGGTATTCTTACACAGTTGAGAAAGATTGGAAGAATAGGAAGTCTGCGAACAAAGACTGTAATCTTATAGCTTATGGTAATGAATGTGGTCAAGTATGGATTTGAAAAATGGGCGTTGTCCAAATGAAGTGTTTCTGACCACACATAAAACTACAAGCGTGGTTCTTGTCTACTTCTTAGGACTTTAATGAAAGAAAGGTTGAGATAGCAACAGCAGGTTTTAGGGATGAAGGATGACACCCTGCCAAATATTGTTCTTTTTGACCCTCCGTCTGGGGCCAAATAAAATTAGGTCATCCCTGAATAAGTTAGGAAGAGGCCATAAGGAAGGATTTAGACGAAAATAGAATTTCTTTGGAGGAGGTAAAGAGTAAAGCTTTGAATAGTTATCGGAAGAAAAGTCGCATGTACAGCTGAGTAGGCTCAGATGGCTGAGTGCCACAATGATTTGCTAGTAGTGATGAGCGGTAGCGTTATTAGTAGTAGCAGTGGTAGTATTAATGGCATTAGCCCTAGTGATAGTAGTGATAATAGTAGTAGTAGAAAGATATAGTCCAGTTTCTAAGCATCATGAGAGACTGCACCCTTTTTGTCTCACGGCTAGTTGATCAAGCTCACACTTTCTAACACAAAGTCTGTGTCTCTGTGGCCTCTGTGTTTGAGCATTCTTTTATAAAGAACTTAGACAAAAAGTCGAACTTTAGCGTACAGAGCAAAGGGCTGAGGAGGGGCTCACCTCTTCCATATAAGGAATGATTTCAGTTTGTCTTACGTTTTAACGTTGTTCCTTACTTTCAGTTGAAGATATATGTTTTTTTACTGTAATTTTTCATTATTTTTCAAACCATGTCAGAAAATCCTCCCCTCTTGCATAAAATAATCCCTGACAATTTTGTTAAGTGGTAAGTTTGTTAATTGGTAACAAAATTTCAAGGTCCCTTGGAGTTATCCGCCGTCTTAAATTCCGTTGCCCTAAAAAAAAAATCCTAAAAATGATTTAACATTCTATTTTTCATCCCCATTTGTCTTATGGATGCTCTATATCGGCAAGTAACTTCATCTCATGTTATAAGAGAAACCATGTCATCCAAAATAAGGCAATTGAAATTGTATCACCTCTTCAGCATTCGAATAACATTAACCTCAATTTTAAAATTACTAAAATATTTGATGTGTCAAAGACTAGGGCTTTTCAGATTGTAATTTTTTTGTTTTAAAAATTTTAATAACCTCCTTCCGTTATCACTTGAAAGTCTATTCACTTTAAATCAAGATTTGCATCCTTCCGAAGCACAAAATTCATGTGACATTGTCCACGAGACACCGTCAATAAAAGGAGCTTCTTTTTTAATTAGATTTTTTGCACCAGCTATTTGTAATTTAATCCCCTTGGAAATCCGGAACTCAAATAGCCTTATTACCTTCAAGCGAACAGTGAAGGGTCATTACAGAAATACTGTCCTCCGTTTTTCGGTTTTTTTCTTTTCTTTTTTTTCTTTTCTTTCCTTTCTTCGTCACCCACCCCCCTTTTTTTTGTAATAAATCCAGTCGATTTTTTGTTTCTGTTTGTTGATTGTTTAATTATTCTGTAGTTAGGTTTTTGCTTGACTGGCTGATAATGCACAGTTGTTTTAATATAACAATTTTACATATGTGTTTACATGTTTTAATTAATAATTATGTTTTAATAATGTTTCAATTTTACATGTTTTAAAATAACAATTTTAATATAACAGTTTGTTTAATTGTATATTATTGAACTGAATTGAAAAATTCTCACAAAGAAACTTCCTTCTCTAGAGAAAATTTTCCAGGTAGACCCCTCCCCCCGGAGAAAATTCCTCTAAAAAAATTATGTGTATTTTCCAATAAGAGGTAGTATGTTTAAACAATAGCCAACTCGTGTGTTCTATAGTCCTTTGCTCAAGGACTATTGGGGTTCATGTCATCCTTTTTCAAACATGTTGGATCAAATTACCATCTATAAATTTTGATGTCTTTGGAAGAGAAAGGTCATACGAGGAAGCTGGTTGTCTTGCAATTTTACTGGTAACTTTAATAAAACACAAGAGCACAATATCACTCTTTTTATTTCTGATACTAATGGTTTGATACGATCACCCGTCGGAGAATAAAAAAAAAAAATAAACGCGCATCCGTGATCTTTCTTGTGGCAAAAAAAATTCAAAATTCTATATTTTTTTGGCGGAAGCTTGAGAACTCTACAGTAGGGTTCTCTGACAGTGTGACTTTCATTAAGATCAATTAACCCTTGGTGATATTGTCCCTATTTTTTGAAAATCAGTTAAAATTTCTTAGGCTTGTGGCTTTCAGTGGGCAGCATTAAACTTAGTTCAGTATCAGTTATTTCATGCTCGCAGCATTTAGAATTTTATATATTTAGAATCAGCATAAAAACCCAATTCTTTGATGTATGTGTTATTATCATTTTAACAAATTCGGTTAGTACTGGACCGAGTCCCTCCTTAAATGTAGTTCGTTACCATGAACTGTTCGATTGTAGGCAATTAAATTATTATTATTAACAGTTTTAATCTAATTATTTCGTATTTTCTTCTAGTTGAATGAACTATTACTTCTGGCAAACGAAACAAAGAGGAATACTTCAAGCCTTACAATAAATCGTTGGAATGACTCTCTTGCCTATACCTGCATCAACACGACAGACCAATCTCGTGAACAGATACAAGAGATGACATACATAGAGTGTCGTAAGAGTTCAAACACTATTGCAGACAAAGTTAACCATGATGCAGCAACGGTCATTTCTATCACTGTTGCTTCGGTATTTATACTAGTTTGCACTACCATGTCAGTAACCTATTACAACCGATATTATATTAAACGATATTTCTATACTCGTAAGTATAATGATTCAGAAAGCTCTGACGAGACTGAGTATGATGCTTTTGTGTCGTATAGTGAAAATGATCGTGTTTGGGTATATGAAAATCTGATACCAAAGTTAGAAAAAAATTGTGAAATTGACATTGTTCCTGAAAGCGACATTAATTATGACTATAAATTATGTGTTCACGACCGGGATTTCGTACCAGGAATTAAGATTACAGAAAATATAGTACAAGCTATTATGAAGAGTAAAAAGGTAATTTTTTTTTTTACATTGACTAGAAAACAAATTTTTCTGACGAAAGGAAAAGCGAAGATGATACTTAGAACGAACAAAAATTATTGTTTTTAAATTGTTTTAGTAATAGCTTTTCAGAACAAAAATTCTGAAATGCTATCACTTTTCTAAAAACTAAAATCACTTTAAATTTTTAGAGAATTAGCATTGTATGCTAAAATTTACTGATTTCATGGGAGGTGAAAGACTACTGAGTACCTTTTAAATTTGTCCTTTATTTTCCAGAGGGTACTTTATTTTCTTTTGCTAATCGTAATTTGTTGCGTTGATATTGTGTTTTCTGTAAATTGCTAGCTTTTCAGGATTCTACAAGGGAAATCTTACGGGTCGGTTCATTTGTATCGGTATTGCAGATATATGTTACATAAGCTCCGAAGAAATAATTTTTTCTTCTTTTAAGTCTCATCTTTGCTCTTTACTTTCATCAGTAAACTTTATTTTGACTAATATTTGTTAGTTATTTAGGTTTTAAAAATGCGCATTGTAAACCTTATACAAAGATTTTTGCTTCGAGGCGATGGAACTAAGGAAGTCAAATAATCTTTTGCGAAAATATGGTAGTATACATATAAAGGTTTTACTATTATCTATCTTGAGCTTTCTTGCAAAAATCTGGAGTTTTTCCAAAAAAAAGAGACCCAGGGGTGTTTGGTATCGTTGAAAATTTGAAGATTAAAATACCATTGTCTATGAAATACTATTTTGTAGGTAACACATAAAGATTTTAGAAAACTGAGGATATTAAACGAATTTAAAATACGTTTTTAATATAATTTACAAAAACTTAAGTAATTATTAGAGCAAAATTTTCTCAAACATTATTACAAAAATTCGGAAATTCTCAGAAGAAAGTATACTTTCATTATTTTCGCTTCTTGGGCTTTAACATTTTAGGAGGCCTAAAATCAGGGTTGCCACCCAGTGAAAACAAAACAGGAGATTTTAGTGATTTTATGGTTGATTTAGTGATTTTCTTGTATAATTTAGGAATTTACATGGTGAATTAGTAATTTTTGTTAAGGCAATATAAAAAAATCACTTAAAATAGTGATAAATCACTAGGGGTGGCCAGCCTGTGTGGAATAATTCGACCAAAAGGTGAAAAAAAAATGAAAAACAGAAGTGAGCAAAAAATTCAAGATTTAATAATTACATACTGCAACATAAGGCCTTAATTCTCGAGCTAGAAAGTGAAGTCCAAAGAAGGTATAAAGCTTTTTTATCTTTTCTTATCTTGTTCTTATGTTTCTTATCTTTGCGGTACCGAATCAAATAGACTTCTCACCCAAACGGGGTCTAGGTATGTGTTGAACTAGAAATAAAAAAGAAAACTCAATTGCGAATACTTGAGATAAAAGCATTTTCTGGGGTTTTCAGGATTTTTTTTCAAATCCCTATAAATTTCTTTCAGTCGTAAGCTTTTATAATTAATATTATTCGAAATAAGATTACAATATCTGGATCAACTTCAAACGGCACGAGACATTCTTATTCAAAATGTGTTTTTAAACTTTCGGTTACCATGGACTGGGGTTCGCTCTTTACCAGGTTGCAGCTATCACTGCAAGCATAATAGATCAATTCACGACAATAGAGCCTCGTAATGGTAAGGTCTTATGAAATTATGTGTCTGCAGCCCAAGGGCTAATTGTTCCAACTAACCAGAGACTAAAAAACTTTTGCATAGAGGAATTTTTGCACAGATTTATTTTTTGCGTTCACGACTTATCATATGCCAGAGTTAAGACAACAAGAAATATAGTGCATAATATTGTAAAGAGCAAAAAGCGAGTTTTTGTGTGGATTGATTCATGACAGAAGAACCTTACTGAGATAATTGTCTATACAGATAAGCCTGGCCCGTAATTTTTATTAACCGTTTGTTTAAGAGTGAAATCCATCGAAAATTTTGAAGGAATTTCGGAATTGAACTCAGTTTTAACCTAGCTCTGACGGGTTTTAATTAATGACCATGTGATGAATCCAATTATTTATAGGGCTAAGACAAGTAGTATTTAGTAATTTGGTTATGTAAGTCTTATGTTAGCAACTCTTATTTTATTATTCCAATAGATGATGATCCCAAATACATGATGTTTGAAAAAGAGAGGCTACAATCGTATTTAAGGAAACAAAGCGTTCTGAAGAAGTTCTGAAGTTTTTGCTGAAGATGAATATAAAGGAGAAGGTACTTAGTTCTGGGTAATGTTTTTTATTATCCATCTATGAACACAAGAGCGATGAAAACCTAAACCTCGCTCCACACCTATCATCAGGTCCAACACTGGAGTGGAAACATCAGTCTCGATCCTGAAAAACTCACTTCATGCCTACGATTTATCTGCTGTTTCATTGCAGCTTTGAAAATTACATGCAGGAGGGTTGAACCGTCTATAATCTACACCATCTGACAAGGTAAAATGAGCTGCACATTTGGAGGCTGTTGTCCTAATGAAGCAGCAAGTTATATTGCATAACCCTCCACTTCTCGCATTTTTTCGTAACCTTTGGCATAGTTGTTTGCGTCTCTCAATATTTCTTCCAAGAGATTCATTAGATTACAGGAGATCCCATAGTTTAAAGAATGTGCGAGGCTCCTCAAGAGTTTCATTGGGGTCTAAAAAGTAGATTTCATCCTATGAAGGTGGCTCAACTTCACCATTAGTAGTTTTTGACGGATGTGCCACCTTATTGATTTTGTGATAAATATATCCAGCTACTTTAAAGCGAAATATATTCCGACTGCTTATGGTTCGATCATCGCTTACGTTGAATGAAGATAGAGCAGAACACGAGTTAAAGTTTTGAATATGTTTATAAAACTATTCAGAGAGGAAGTGACTTCCTAAAAAAAACAGACCAATTCATGTGGAAATTGAGGTGGTGACATTGCAATTCGACCATACAAGCATCAATCCCCAAACGAATTACCTTTGTTTGGCAATATTTCTTCCGGAAAACAGAGGGCTCTACAGTGAATACAAGCAACGTTGAAGGGTCCCAAAGACTCATATGAAACATTTACTGAGTTGATGGTATCTTTGTATGTGTATACTTGGTTTTGCGCCACACGTTGTTGGTGGCGATACATCTGAAACAACAACAAGAAAATACATAAAAAACTAACACAAATAATTAATGAAATGAAATTGAAATTTCATTAATTATCTTATCATTAATACTTTATAATTTTTTCCTCAATATATAAAGTGATGACGACAAGAGCCAACAGCTCCTTTCTTGTGTGATTATTATAATTTTGGCAATCAGAGCTAGCCCGAAATAGGCCTGATAAACACAAAGGAAAATTATTATTGTTAATCTAGGTTTTTGAGTTTGTTCCTGGTTTTTGAGTCTCGTTTTCTTAATGCAAAAATTTTCCAGAATAGTGAAAAGTTTCTCAGCAAGCAAAGCTTCCAATGCACATGGACACCTGAGTCAGAAATAAAATATTTACGTCTTATGTCGATACCCGTCTTAACTTTAGAAAAAGTTACGTTTTTCCTTAATTTTGGTTTGAGTCCATGCATTGACTCATAGTCCTGCTTTCAAGTGAAAAATGATCATTTAATTCAAGTGATCCTTTCTAAATGAGGCTTAGATAATGAGGACAATAGTGTTTAATACTGTATAATTTGCTACCACTTACTTGACATAAATGTCACTATCCTAATTGATTTACTTGATAGATAAGGGCGTATTCAGTATGCTGAAGTCTTCACTACGAATTCGTCTTCGGGCGATTTTTTATAAAAAAAAGGTGCTTTTTTTCCTTCGATAGTTGCAAGACGTGATTGCCACTACCCTAGTTTCTCCACCTAATATATATGGACGGAATCAGTATACCAAAGTTCATCTCTAATTTGCTTTTGGTGATGTTTTCTAAGAGGGAATAATGGTTTTAATTTGCCTTCTATTACATACCCCTGACAGTTCTTAGGATTAATTTCATCAAGGAAGCAAGCTGTTGCATGAATATTGATTAACCCAAATTCAAGACAGCCTTTCAAAAATTGTATAACATCATTGCATTTCAACGGTTCTTCAAATGTAAGCTGTTTCTTCCTGATCTATATCCTCTATGCGTAAGAAATGCTTTCTTAGAAGAACGAACAAAGCAAATACTAACAGAAACTTTTAAAATATAAATAAAGTTTATACTTTATATTTATAGCTAACGTGAAATCTTTCCTTAATAAAAAAAAAGTCTGTTAAATATTTTTACTAGCAATAAAATAATGACTAAATATGTTTGTAAAATGTAAAAATGAAAAATCCCAATTCACCGTAAAGATTAATTATGGTTTCGAGAAATGTTTACTTCATTCAGTTAGGAGGTTTAAGGGAAGGGATTGGGGTGTCAGCCCCCAGACATGAAAGGTGGAGAAAGCTTTCTATAATAGTTTCAAAATTATTGGTGTTTTCGATTTGAAAAATACTGCGTCCGTACTGCCCTTTAAGCGTTCTCACGATCTTCTTGCATTCGTTATGCGTCAGCCCTTTTGAGCAAAAAAAAACAACAAACAAACAAACAAACATCTAGACATCTATTTTAACTAGACAAATTGGCCTAATAATTGATTGTAAATTAAATTAATTATACTATTGTATACTGTGTAAATAAGGGAAAAGCGCAAAAATATGGTTCTATCAAATAAAATTACTCGTTAATAACATATATAAAAATCATAATTACTAGCAGTGGAGGCTCAAAGACGATCCTCCCCCTTCCTTCGTTACTAAGTCCCTGAAATCAAAAAGTCACGAAAGAATAATCGGGGTTAGTTTTAACATTTTATAGATTTCGTTATTTATCTTTAAGTGAAAACGGAGTTATTACCTTTCTTATTTTTAAAAAACAAATCTAGTTATTGCTATGGTGCTATAAAAAACAACTAAAATATTTTTGTATGATAAATTTTCTTTTTTTACATATTATCCTGTCCATTTGATATATATATATATATATATATATATATATATATATATATATATATATATATATATATATATATATATATATATATATATATATATATATATATATATATATATATATATATATATATATATATATATATATATATATATATATATATATATATATATATATATATATATATATATATATATATATATATATATATATTATATATATATGGCCTCATGAGAGATCTCAACAGAAATGAGTTTTTTCAACCAAAAATAAAGTATTAGCTTTAGTTGTTGTTCAGAAGTTTCTGTCAGTGTTTGATTAGCTCGTTAGACAAATTTTTGGGTGTGTAACATACATGTTTGATACAATTTTTGTTGATACAAGAAAGCTTTTAAATTTGAAGATTCTTGGCAAATTTCCACTTTAGCAATATGAGAAAACCAATATTAATACAGCTAAGGTCAATTTTATTACTGCAGTCTGTTTTAAGTTGACAGAGGTTGCTTTTTAGTGAAAGTTTCTTTACTATGGACGGTTTCATCCAAGGGTTTCTTAATTGTAAGGGAAATTATCACTAGGCCCTTTAACTTCTTTTTTTAATTGAAGTTTAATGTGCATATGAAAATCCATCTAGGATTACAACCTGTCAATATATTTTGGGAGGGAACAAAAATATTAAGAATCAAACGGTCGAAATCCCCACGGCTTTCAAGACAAGTTCTTTGAAATCTTTTATATCAGTACCCCAAGAGGAGAAAAGGAGAGGAAAAGGAAGGGAAAGGAGGGTAACAGGAACAATACCTCCTCAGGAAGGAATAAAATATCAAAATATATACGCATAGGAAAATGAGAAATATTCAAATTTAAATCAATAGAGAAAGAAAAAAAAGGGAAATATTCCAATCTAAATCGATAGATACATATCTCAAGGCAGCAATTGCCTCTTCCCCTACCTCTTCAGATATATCCTGGTGGTGCTTAGGGTGTCCCAAAATCCCCATTTTGTAGCGACAACCATATTTATATAGCATTTTATGTTTTACATGTTGTTTCTCTTGCCATAAAAAACTAAGTCTAAATTTCACAAATATTACCCTTCCTCTTAGGGAGAGGAAGGGTAATAGATGATCCTTACGCGTGCCCCATGTGTGGAGATAAGAGTGAGGATCTGTTTCATTTCATAGCTCTTTGTTCTAATTACAGGATTTAATAGAAGAATTATTTTCCAGTAGTTTGGGGTTAAGTTAAAGGAGTGGTTGGTCTTAGTAATGGGATCAAAACATTATGTTACAATAAAAAAGATTGCAGCATATATCAAATTGGGAATGACCCACAGAAAGGATTTTTTGATAGGGGAGGGGGTGTACCTGAAGTATCCTCTCCAAAAATGAGATAAGATAGATTAGTATATGATAATATGGTATCTGTTGTACAGCTATGATATATATTTTACTCTATGTTTTGTCAAGTAGTTCATGGTAATGAACTGTAAGTAAGGACCGACGCGGCATAATAATAACCGAAACTCTAAGAAACAGAATTTTGATAATAACAGATACATTAAAAGAATCGAATTTTATGCTGATTCAAAATATATTAAGTTCAGTAGGTTGAATATTACCCATCAGAAGCCAGAAGTGTGAGAAAATTTACCCAATTCTTGAAAAGTAGGGAAACGCCACCGTAACACCAAACAAACTTAATGAAAATCATTCTGTCAGGTTCAGAATATTAGGAAATAGTACTGGAGAGGTTTCAAGTTCCTATACACAAAAATGTGGAATTTTGCATTTTTTGCGAGAAGAAAGATCATGGATGGGTATTTGTTTGTTTGTCCCATTGGTGATCTTGTCAAACCAGTGATCCTAGAAGATCGGGAGAGGGCTCATTTGAACGAAAATAAGAAATTCTAGTGTCCTTTTTAAGTGACCAAGAAGATTGGAGGGCAGCTAGCCCTCCTCCTATGCCCTTTTTCCAAAAGTCACCTGATCAAATTTTTGGATGTCCATTTTCTTCAGCGTAAGTCAAAGGTACAAAAACTATGATTTTCTTAGCTTTATAAAAATTAATGAATAAAAAAATATCCCTACTTATTAATAAACACCATTATATATTTTATTAATGAACACCATTATACTTTATTAATAAACACCATTATATATATAAACGTTTTTGTTGGCGTGCAGTAGTAAAATTAACTGTTTTCTAAACACACAAAAAAATAACATAATAAATAGAAAAAAAAGAAAAAATACCACTAAAAAATATCAGTCTCCTTCACAATAACCCCTCAAAAAAACAAACAAAAAACTCCCAACAACCCTACTCCCTCAATGCCACCCCTCCACCCACTTCCCTTATCGCCCCCAACCAACCAGACCTTCCTACCACCTCCTATCTCCTCATAAATAAATGCAAATTCAACCATTCTTTATCAAATAGCCTTTTAACCTTCTTTAAACTATAGAAGATACTCAGCCACCTTGATGGTCACTGGTAGAGAATTCCAGACTGCAGTTCCAAGAAACTGTAACAAAAATCCTGATCTTGTGCTACTCTTAAGCTCAATCACCAATTTATCACTATTCCTCGTATCATATTCATGAATATCACTGTTAGCACGGTAATTGTAACGAAATCACCTGGGACTAAATCATGCTCGCAATGGAAAACGATAATGTTTTTGATGTTTATATACTTAACATCAATTTATTTCGCTTATAATTGCAAAGTAAAGCAATGAGCTGTAGTGTTTGCTTTTCAGTCGCTGCTGTTTCATATCAAGTATAACATTATGCTAGAAATCTAATTTCCCTTTCGCTTTCGACCCTTTGTTTCGCAGTCATTAATCGAAATTCTCATTTCCAGATTATCATCATTTTGTCTCAGAGTTACATTCAAAGTCAGTGGTGTATGCATGAATTGGAAATGGCACATCAAATTATAACGGAACAAAACAGAGATTCGGTTGTAATTGTTCTTTTAGAGCCTATTCCTCCTAAACAGCAGCCAAGGTAAGTACGTTACGAGAAATGTATTTTATATAAAAATGTGATTTATTTGAAATATGATTATTATCCTCATACATTTGTAATGGAACAAAACCAAGATTCGATAGTAATGGTTCACTTAGAGCCTCCTTCTCTTTAACAGTGACCAAGGAACGTTTTTTATGAGAAGTATTGGTCATGACAAATATTTTTTATGAGGATTATGATTAATATCGTTATTAATTATAACTGACTGAAAACCAGATTCGTTTGTAATTGTCTTTTTAGATCTACTAATACTACTATTACTGTTAATACCTCACCGCAGTACTAGACCGCCTGTGACCGACAAAGCTACGCATGCACCTCCTCTAATCCAAGCTATTCAAAGCCTCCCTCTTTAGATCCTCCCAAGAAGTTCAAATTTCTGTAAAAATCCTTCGTTACAACCTCCTCCTACCGCATTCAAGGACGACTTGTTTTTCGCTAGGTCCTAGATAGTTTTCCAAAGACGATGAACTTTGGCAATCTGACATTTTTCACCCGCGGAACGTGTGCTAGGCATCCCAACCTTTCTCTCATTATAGCCCTAGAAAGCGACATGAAACAAAAATTTTTTGTACACCTTACTATTTGAAATAAAGTCAGTCAGACGGGCACCTAAAACAATCAGTCTACAATTCCACTGGAAAGCATCTAGCAAATCCTCCTCCCTATTTCAGGTCGCCCACGTTCCAGAACCCCACTTGACCACCGTCATCATCGCATTTTCCAATATTCTAATCTTGGTTTGCATTCTTATCTTCCCGTCAGTCAGACGGGCACCTAAAAGAATCAGTCGACAATTCCACTGGAAAGCATCTAGCAAATCCTCCTCCCTATTTCAGGTCGCCCACGTTCCAGAACCCCACTTGACCACCGTCGTCATCGCATTTTCCAATATTCTAATCTTGGTTTGCATTCTTATCTTCCCGTTCCTCTAAATATTATTTGATCTCTGAAAAAAATACCCTAGTCCATGGCTATTTTACTTATAACATCTTCCCTGCATCTACCATATATAATAATGATACTACCTAGCTAAACGAAGCTATCCATTAAATCCATCTTTTCGCTATCCAGTATCATATCTTCACATTCACGTATTCCCAGTCTAAGCGACACAGTCTTCGCAGCATTAAGTTTCCAACCAATTCTTGCGCTATGATCCTTCAAAACCTCCAAGGTACCCTTCATTTTTATAAATTTTTCATCTAGGACACTAATCTAAGCCCAGGAGAGATTTGACTTTTCCATTTAAGTTCATACTCTTCCATAGCCTTTACCGTGCTGCTTAAATGATTCATATAGAGATAGAACGCAACCCTGCTTAATTCCTCATTCAATAAAAAAAAACAGCTACTAACATCATTCTCAATGATGTTTACATCATTGTAAATATCATTACAGCAATTACCTTAATTACATTACCTTAATTACATATTAATTATCATTACTTAATTACCTTAATTATCATTACCTTAATTATCATTACCTTAATTACAGCAATGTTTCTCTCATCATGACACTAATCACTTTAATGTATTTATATGGTATAATAAAAGGGGTTTGGTGACTCAAGCACTTCTCAATTTTTGATCTCAGAGTGAAAAGATGATCGACACATCCTTTCTTTCCTAAGACAATACTGTTCTTCTCTTAAAACTATATCTACAGCATCTTTATGTCTAAAAAGTATCACTATACAAAGTAATTTCCTTCCTACAGAAAACCAAGCAAATGCCTCTATAATTACCCCACTCACTCTAAAAACCATTTTCATAGAAGGGTCTAGTTAAAGTTTTGCTAAAGTCACTAGGTACTGTCTCAAAAATTTGATTTGTAGTCTTCGGTAATTTATCTCTAACTTCACGACCACCATATTTAAAAAAACTCATTTACAACACTCTCAACGCCTCGGGCCTTAGTATTTTGTTAATCATTTAGTACTGTCTCTAGTTCTTCCTGGCAAAATAAATCTTTCTTTTCTTCCAAACTATTATATGTCTCAGGGGTCGTTCTTAACAATTTAGGCAAAAAGTCAAACTTTAGCATAAAGAGTGAAGTTTTGAGGAGAGGGTAGTCCCCCTCATATACAAAGTAACTGTTGGTTGCTCCTCATTTACAGTTCATTTTTTTTATCTAGTGTCTAATCGTTTTTCAAACAATGCTGGATAATCTGGGTCCCGTCCACAGAAGATTTTCCTCCCTCTTCACGAAACATTACTCCTTGAAAAGTCCTTCCAACGTGAAATACCAGAATACCCCCCTCCATAGAATTTCTTCTGACAATCCCCCCGCCCATTGAAATTTGTTCCCGATGACTATTCCTCAAGGGAGAAATTCTCCCTCAGAAAATTCCCCATGCATAATCTCTCCCATGGAAAATCTTCTCCCACGAAAAAATTCTCCAGACAATTTAAACCCTACTGAAAATTTCCCTTGCAACATCTCCACATGAAAAATTGAGTTGAATATTCTCCGTTGATTATGCTCCCCCGTAAAATATCCCCTCCCCTGAAAAATTTCATGTTTCCCAATAGCAAATACTATCGGTAAATAATGGGTAAATTTCATAACTTACAGGCCTTTCTCCAGGAGATGTGGGGGGTTATGTTATCCCCAAAGGCTTAGTTATTGAACCTTTCAGGCATGCTGAACAAAACAATTATCTCGAAATTTTGATCGAACGTCATTGGACAAAAAGGAGTGCAGGAGGGGGATAGTTGCCCTCCAACCTTTTTTGTGAATTAAAAAGGGCACAATAATCTTTTAATTTTCGTTCATATGAGCTCTCTTATGATATTCTACGACCATTGGTTCGATGTGATCACCCTGAGGAAAAAAAAATAAACAAGCATCCATGATTTTTCTTCCGGCAAAAAATACAAAATTCTACATTTTTGCATATAGGAGCTTAAAACCTCTACATCAGCGTTGTATAATACGCTGAATCTGATAGTGCAATTTTCATAAAGATTCTTGCGATTTCCAAGAGGGGTGTTTCCCTCCTTTTTCGAAAGTCAGGCAAATTTTCTTGGGCTCGTAGTTTTTTATGTATAACACAAAACGTAGAGAATCTTATATATTTGGAATCAAACAGTTCGTGGAAACGAACTGTAAGTAAGGAGCAAACCGAGTCTATTATAACCAAAACTCTAAAAAAAATAGAATTTTGATACCAATAGATATATTAAAAGAATCGGCTTATTATGCAGATTTCAAATATACAAGTTTCATTATATTTAGTCTTACCGACTAAAGACTATGAGCCTGGGAAAATTTGCCTGATGTTCGAAAGAAGGGGGATACATTCCCTAAACGTATAAGAACCGTAATGAAAATCACATCATCAGATTCAACGTATCATAAGACCCTACTATAGTGGTTTCAAGCTCCTATCTGAAAAAATGTGGAATTTTGTATTTTTTACCAGAAGAAAGATCACGGATGCGGGTTTATCTGTTTTATTTTCCCCAGTGGTGATCGTGTTGACCCAGTGGTCCTAGAACGTCATGATAGAGCTCACTCGGATAGATATTACAAGTTCTAATGCTCTTTTAAAGTGACCAAAAAGATTGGAGAGCAGCCTGACCTCCTCCCCCACCGCTTTTTTTCCAAAGCGTCCGATCAAAATTTTGAGATAGCCATTTTGCTCATCATAGTTATAAGCCCAAAAAATATGCTTTTCGATATAACATGACCCCCCACAGGCCCAGGGGAAAGGTCTTTAAGTCATAAAATTTGCCCTTTTTTACGCATAGTATTTGTTGAGTATAGTATTTGTGAAGTATGTATATGTTTTCGGGCGGGGGGCGAATTTTTTGCGGGGGGGTTTCACGGGGAAGTTTTCTTTGGGGGGGGTGGAGTTTCTTGGGGATGAACTTCTCAGAAGAAACGATATAGGTGGAATTTGCCAGAAGTCCTGTATCTTTTTAAATGTGTTGCTTTCTCTTTTCCGTCTCAACCTTACACGTGGAGATGTTAAAGGTAATTGTCCGGGGTAAATTTTCACCGGTATTGAATTGTCTAGAAGATATTCCCGTGGAGAGGGAGATTTATCCGTGGATGTGGGGCCAGATTTTCAGGCATTACTTAAAAACGATGGGAAATTAAATAAGAGACAAGGTTTTTCAACTGAAAGTAAGGAGCAACGTTAAAACCTTAAAAGAACAAAAATCATTACGCGAATGGAGGGGATTGCCCTTTCTTCAACACATCGCTCTTTGCACTTAAGTTTCAATTTTGTCCCAATACTTCAAGAAAGTCTCCTGAAAAACACGGGTCATTTTATTTGAACAATAGGAAGCTTTTTGAAAAGCACTAAAGACTTTAGCGTAAAGAGCGAGGTGTTGAGGAGGGGGCAATCACCTTCATATACCCACGCAATATTTCTCTTCGTTTTAAGTTCTAATGTTGCTGCTTACTTTCAGATGAAAAAAAAACTCGTTTTTTAATCAATTTAAAAAGCCTTTTCTTTTGATGCATCTATTGATATCAGAGTACGTTTATTAGAGTTTCGGTTACTATTGCGCGAAATTACTCCTTACTTACAGTTAATTACCATGAACTGCCATGGCATGACAATCATGCCAGTCATGACAAAGAAACAAAGAGAGAAAACTCAACGAAGAAAACAGACAAAATGCGACATCGGCCAGTAGCAAACAGACAAAAAACAAAAATGACGCGGATATTTCGCCTGTATAAAAAACAATGCGTCCTCAGCTTAAATGAAACAAAGGTTAAAAACTAAAATGAAATAAAAACACATAAAAAGCCACCACCAATATTAAACTACTATTTTCGCAACAGACCACTTGGGTTACTGTTACTTCAGAGCTTTCATCGAAGTAACTCTATTAGTAACAGTTAGTAATCTATTAGTAATCTATTAATCAATGGATTAGTAATCTATTAGTAATCCAAGCGGTCTGCTGTGACAATTGTAGTTTTTCTTTGGCGGCGGGAAAAAAAACAAACAAATAGACACGCATCCGTGACCTTTCCTCTAGCAAAGAGTTCAAAATTCCATAATTTTGTAGATAGGATTATAAATCCTTACAATAGGGTTCTCTGATACGCTGAATCTAATGATGAGATTTTCATTAAGATTCTACGACTTTTATGAGGTGTTTTCCACCTTTTTCGAAAATCAGGTACATTTTTCTAGGCTCGTAGCTTTTGATGGGTAACACTAAACTTAATGAAACTTATACATTTGAAATTATCGTAGAACTCCCATTCTTTTGATATATCTATTGGTATCAAAATTCCATTTTCTAGAGTTTTAGAGCTCCTTACTTTCAGTTCGTTACCACGAAAAGTTTAATAATATATGTACCTGGGAATCTCAGTAATTAATAATTTTATTTAAATGATTTTCTTATAAACACAAAAAAGTAATATATTTAATTTTCAGAAAGTTTGGCTTTAGAGTTTTTACAGCTGGGAGCCCCCTCCCCTTAAGCTACAGTTATTAGGACAAGGGGAGCTACGGCTATGGGTGTTTTTCAGAAGGCTAGGCTTTAGAGCTCTTACGACTATTGACGGGGGCTAGCAAAAATTATAGAAGGATTATGGGGTTGAAATTTCTCTCCCTTTAAAAGACTTTCATGATAAAAGAGGGTCTCAAATACTACAGAAAATAAGATATTTCACAAATTGTAAGTGTATGAATTCACTTCTGCAGGGTAATATGTTCTATTGTATTACCGTCTGTGTCCTAGCGTGTACCTTGGTACAAAGGTAGACTTAAGCCTGTATCTTGGTATTACGTTCTTTTTGGCATATGTTGATGCACTCTTATACAAGACTGGACGTTCTGCCCAAGGAATCTCAGGTCTTTAGCCTTCGCATGCTATTCACTATGTATTCAGGCCTAAAAAATTAAACTATGATGTTGGGGCAATCAATATTAAATAACATGGTTGGATAGAGGCTAAGAGCCCTAAACGGCAACTAAAACAGATAAAACCAAGAAGAACTCTCCATTTTAAGCCAAAACCAGTATAATGCTCTGTCGTTTACTACGGAAGAATCGCCTCAAGGTTACTCCTTGGGGGCGTCAATCCTCAGGGATACTTTGTAGTGCTGTTCGAATATCTGGTTCTGGATTTGGTAAACGCATAAAAGGCCGACCCTATGAGGCGGAGTACTAGATGTCACTTGTTTCTGTGATATCTGCAATATCTATGCAAAGTATGTGCTCATCCAGCAAGAAAAATCTACACTAAGGTACATCGATCCATCCAATTCGATCCGATCCAACCAATTATCTTAAAAGGGAAAGACTAAAGGCCGAGTAAGTCTGGCAATAACTTGTTTTGGCCCTGAACTTAGATTTAGAGGGACCTTCTTACAGTTGTTTTTCTAAAACTTTGTTGTGGAATAAAGCATCAAGAATGAAAGAATCATGGCACAACAGACAATTGCAACTTCAAAATAGAAATAATTAAACTAGGACTAGCGGTATATCCTGAACAATAAATTCCCTGGCACCGTGAATCGGAGAAAGTTCTCAGAACTCAAAATCTGAGTGATCAGCTGGGAATGTTTAGTTAGAACAGAGGGAATTACGTTTTTTTCTCAGAAGTTAAAATTGTATTTCTTATGACCATCCTGTGGTGGCTTATTGATTAATCTCTGCTTACATTAGAGGGCCCAGAGTAAGATCAGCTCCCGCAAGGCTGGTCGATAGGCTTTCTAATTGTCCCTGTGAGAAAAAATACCTGTTAATTGAAATTTCAAGAAAATATCGACACCATGCAAAATGGTGCAACATATGTTGCACCATTGGTGCATGCAATGGTGCAAAATATGTGTCATGAGCTCTGGAGGATCTTAATAGTTTTTATTAGGGTGATTGGAGTAGCTGTATAGAGGTACCAAACACGAATCCCTCCCTACTTCATGCTACTAGCAAGACCCGTGTCTAAAACAGCGTTATTTGAAAAGGTTAGGGAGTAAACTGGTAATATTATTTCTTGCTGATATTCTTCAAGCTAAAAATGGAATTTAAAAAATTGTAAATTGAATATAATAACATTTTGTGAAAGCGTTTATAGGTCTTTTTGGGGGGCGGATGTTAGTTATAAACGAAAGTCAATTTTACAGAGTTCCTTATAATTATGCACTCAAATCCTTAATTTCAAAGCTCTTAGCTAGATTAAAATATCTATTTCCTGTGAGGAAGTTCTGGAAACGGAAGTTTCTGGAAACTAAAGATAGCTCCAGAATTGCATCCCTAAAAATGTTATCAGCCAACTGTATACGGAATAAATTTCTATTCTTCACAATAAGAATCCTAAAAGTCATTAAGAAAAGATTTGCTATTTCATGTAATTAGTTTTTAAGCAAAGTTTTCTTGTGGAAGCAGAGAACATATTTGAAACCTAAAAGAAAACAAATATTGCATCGTAGGTTTTGCAAGAAATATCTACAAAATTGGCTTAAGAAAGCGACTTAGTAAACGACTCGGTTTTCAGTACAGTTCTATCTTTTAGAAATTTAAACTATAGGGAGTACCACAGGTCAGCTTATCTGAGCTTTTTTATAGACTTTCAATTTATAAGGCTTTCAATAGGCTTTTACCGGTCATGATATTCATACCATTTAATATACAGTTTTAATTCTCTAAAAAAAATTCAAGCAAGCTCAGTTTTCAGTAAAGTTCTATCTTTTACAGTTTAAACACATAGGGAATATCACAGGTCAGTTTATCTGAGCCTGCTATCGACTTTCAATTTATAAGGCTTTCAATAGTCCTTTACCAGTGATTATATTTTTACCATTTAATATACAGTTTTAATTCTCTAAAAAAAATTCAAGCAAGCTCAGTTTTCAGTAAAGTTCTATCTTTTACAGTTTTAAACACATAGGGAATATCACAGGTCAGTTTATCTGAGCCTTCTATCGACTTTCAATTTATAAGGCTTTCAATAGTCCTTTACCAGTAATTATATTTTTACCATTTAATATACAGTTTTAATTCTCTAAAAAAAATTCAAGCAAGCTCAGTTTTCAGTAAAGTTCTATCTTTTACAGTTTTAAACACATAGGGAATATCACAGGTCAGTTGATCAGAGCTTGCTTATAGGCTTTCAATTTATAAGGCTTTCAATAGTCCTTTACCAGTGATTATATTTTTACCATTTAATATACAGTTTTAATTCTCTAAAAAAAAAATCAAGCAAGCTCAGTTTTCAGCAAATTTCTATCTTTTAGAGTTCTACAAATATAGTGAGCATCACAGGTCAGTTTATTTGAGCTGGTTTATAGGCTTTCAATTTACAAGGCTTTTCATATGTCTTTCAACAGCCATGATAATCTTACAATTTAATATATAGTTTTAATTCTAAAAAAAAACCTCAAGCCAGCTCAGTTAGAAGTAAATTTCTTGTTTATAAAGTTCTACAGAAATAGGGAATATCACAAGTCAGTTTATAATTTCGAAATGTATTATTGAATAGTTTATAAATTCAAAATACATTTTTATTTTTGACTAACTAGAGAAAAGGGACAGAATACATGCAGAGGTGAAGTTTGAGAACCTTCAGTTGTAAGTTTTGAACATAGAGATCACAATGGAACCTTTGTTGCGCTTCGCAGCCTTTTCATTCATAAATGGCAATGAAAAGTGCCATTTTTGGTTTCGTAATGACACTTTAAACTGTAATGCTAATTATAAGTTTCTTTTCCAGGGTTTTACGGTATTTACTTCGCACTCGAACTTACTTAGAGTGGTTCAATGATACAGAAGGCCAGAAACTATTTTACAAACGTATGGTTCAACTCTTGGGCGATCCTGTTAGAACTACCGTCTGAGAAACCGTCCGATCTCAAATGCTTTGGAAGTAATTGACAACAGTGTCGTAACAAGAACACTTATAGCCTTTTATATCCAGAATTTTGTTATGATTCGGCTGAATTTTGAAAAGATCAGATGTTTGGGCTGAGAATGAGACGAATTGTTTTGTAGTTTTGCTCAAGTTTTGTTAATTTTAACGATAATTATAGTTATTGATGATGTGACGTTCACTATCCCAAAGTATGAGAAAAAACTACATATTAAATAAAATCAATTCATCTGTAAAAAAAAAGTAAAAAAACAAACAAACAAAACTTGTGGCTTTTTTCCCAACACCCCTTATGGTAAGAAAGGCAACTAGTCACAATTATTTCTCATTATAGAAAAGGCCCTATCAATAGATTTCAGTTTTCAGAAATTTTAGAAATGCAACTGATAAGTATTAGTATAAAAATAGGCTTTTACAGTAAAATTATTTAAAAATAAAATTATAAGAAGCTCAAAAATGGATAAAAAAACATATGAAAGGAAAAAGAAATAATCCTCTCATTGTTTACAAGTTTCATGGGAATATTTGACTGTACGAAGGGAAGTTAATTATATTTTGATTAACTACATTTGGTTGTACGAAGGGACGTTCTTTACAAAAACGGAAGCCTAAGAATTAAATGCACAATTAGGTAGTGAAAAAACAGTTGCAATCTTTTTAAATTGGAATATGTTTTGCGTATTTTTTTTAGTGACGTCACATCTTCTTTAAGTGTTTCTAATCTTTGACTTAGTTTCTTGTTAGAACTGTTTGATTTACCTTTATATATTTCTTCTTTTTTTTTTCATTATTAGTTTCAGTGCACCATTGAAATTTTTCACCAGTTTAGTGACGTAAAAAATACATAGTTAGAACTAGCTATTGTACTTTTCTCGATAATACGAGTAGTTATTTACCAAAAAAAAATACATTATGATTTTTAGGAAGATGTTGTATTTTATATAGTGAAAAAAGAAAATATAAAAATTAATATAAAAAATTAGTATAAAATCAGTACAAAAAATTGTAATAATAACATATAACTATGATATAAAAATCAGTTATTCATCATAAAAAGTAATTTATTTATCATAAAAAATCACGTTATGATTTTTAGGAAGATGTTGTAATATAAAAATTAATATAAAAAATTACTATAAAATCAGTACAAAAAATAATTACATAAGACTATGATATAAAAATCAGTTTATCATAAAAAAGTCAGTTATTTTTCATATAAGATCATTTATGCATAAATTTTATAGAATTAATTTGCTCTAAATTTTGTTTGTGCATAGACAGACTGTACCATGGCAAAACAGCTTAGACAAAAGCTTGTCGACAGTAAATGACAAACAGATTTAATACAATCTAGCAACGAAGGTGTAAAGAAACATTTTATTTGCAAGAAATGCATGCCTCGTCCAAATTTGAATTGCACTTTATTTTATTTTTTTCAAGTAATGTTTGTTACTATATTTGTCTCTTTAACCAAAGATCATTTACTACAAAAGATGTCAACAGCTTTGATAAAGAATTGACAGAGATTTTAAAAAAATTCAAAAGCAATTTTCAAAAAATTAAACTCATTCTAGTGATCACGCTATAAATAAATATACTGTTTGCCCAGGCATTCCTGTTTTGGCCAAACTTGGTTTACACTTTTGTTTGCAAAAATAAAATCGAAACATTAGATTTTTGTTACCTCTAATACATCCGTCTAACCATCTAGCCAGCCAACCATCTGGGGCTAAGAGCAGGACGTCCACAGTTGGGTGGGAGGATGTCATAAAGAACGATTTAAGGGAAATTCCAACTTCCAGGGAGGATGTAAAGAGAGAGGCTTTGAATAGACCGGGATGGAGGAGGAGTGTGTGTAGCTGTGTTGGCCTCAGGCGGCTTTGTACTGCGGGGAGTTGTTAGTAGTTGTAGTAGCCTAATCCATTTGTTCTCAAAGATGTCAGCGTCTTTGACAAAGGGCTGGTTAAAAGTGAACAAAGGTTTGTCAAAAAACCTGACTACGCTTCAATGCAAGCTTTTGACCAAGGTGTGAAGAAATATTTTACTTTCAATTGAATTGCACTTTAGTGTTGCAAAACAATTAAATTTGGAAACACCATTTTTTTTTTTTTTTTTTTTTTTTTTTTTTTTTTTTTTTTTTTTTTTTTTTTTTTTTTTTTTGACTGAAAATCATTTGTTGCAAAAGAAATCAACAGCTTCGAGAAAAGAATTGTCAAAGAGTTGACCGAGATTTGTCAACAAAACATGACAAAAATAGTGTTTGTCCAGGCATTTATGCTTCGGCCAAACTTGAATTACACTTGAATTGAAATTTACGAAAATAAATTGAATAATATTTAGAGACATAGATTTTTATGCATAGATTTTTATACATTTTAGACATAGTTAAATTTTTTTCTTAACTGCACACCATTTGTTACAAAATGCCTTAGTGGATTTGATTAAAAAATTGTCAAAGAGTTGACATAGGCCTACATTAAAACCTGGTAAAAATTCTGTTCAATCTAATGACCAAGATACAAATGAACTTTATATTTTTCATTAATACAGATGAACTTTAAATTAGACATTAATGCTGTTTCCAAATTTTAATTGTATTTTGTTTTGTAATATAAATTACTTTTGTTTATATCAGATTTTATCAATTGTGTAGCATTTGTCGAAAAAGAAATCTACAGCTTTGACCAAATATTTGTCAAAAAGTTGACCAAGATTTGTAAGCAACCCATGACAAAAGATTCGGTACAATCTAGTAACGAATATGTAAATAAATGCTGTGTTTGTCCAGAAATTACGCTTTTGAAAAACTTGAATTGCACTTTTCTTTTACATAAAAAACGATAATAGTCGGAAATATCTTTTTTTTTGCTGTAGCCTGAACCATTTGCTACAAAAGGCGTCAGTATCTTTGACAAAATTTGTCAAAGATTTCACATTGTCTTTTCACCAAAACAGTGATAAGAACTTTAATTCATTGTAGTTACCAAGCTCTAAATAGATTTTATATTGGTCAATTCATTCATGCTTCGGTCTAACTTGAATTCCACTTTCCGTTTGTAAGAAAATCCTATTTAGACATACTAGATTCTTTAACTTTCCACCGTTCTATGCAAAAGGTTCCACCACTTTTGTACCTGTGACAAAAGGTGCAAAAGATTTTGCACCATTGTACATATGACAGTAAATTTTTGAATAATTAGCAAAGATTTGCCAACAAACCAGATAGAAAATTTTAATATATTTCTCTGATAAGGTTCTGAACAGATATTTTATTTGCAAGACATTCATGCTTGGCCAAACCTGAATACTTTTTTCTTTTGTAAATATTAAGATTGAAGAATAGAAAGAATTGAAACTGAAAGAAAATTATTTGAACATATCAATTTTCTTAACTTCTACACCATTTGACGCAAAAGGTGCGTCAAAAGCTCCGACAAAACATTTGTCAACAAAACTTGACCATATCTTCAATGCATCTAGTAATCAAACATTAGGTTAATTTCGTATTTGTCGAGTAATTCATGCTTTTGCCAAACTTAAATTACACTTCTTTGTCGTAAACCAAAGAATAGTTGACATATAAGAAAAAATTGGACTGTAACCACTTGGTGAACTGTTACGACCAAGCAAACATACAAAAATCTCAAAATGAAGAACAAAACAAAGGGTTTAAGGCTGGTAAAGGAAAGGAAAAGTCGGATTAAACGGCGAATATTTCGCCTGTATAAAATTAGGTGCCTTCAGCGTTGAATACAGAAGAAATAATTAAAAGAGTAAAGATAAAATAATCTAAAAAATTAAAATATAAAATCCAAAACTAGGAACAATAAAAAAAGAAACAAACCAATATCTTATGTATACAATCAATACGACTGTGATTGTACACCAGAGTATTTATATTAACATCTACAAGTCACTTCCGTGAACACATGGAAGCTGCATCTACAATACATAATGCAACACAGAAGTTACCTTTGTGTAGGTTTTGGGCAAGTGATATGCTTTTGATGGTGCTAGTACCTGGAATACTTCCAGCAAATCTGTGTTCCAGCAAATCCAAGGCATGTGTTGTGAGTTAGTTATTGTGCTGAGCTGCTTAGGTATGAATATGATTACCTTAAACAGGAAGCTTTAGAAGGAGTTCTTATCAAAACACTTTATGTCAGGACGAATTTTCATGAGACAGTAGTAAAGGCTAAAGAAAAGTATTGATATTAAAGTACTACTTCAAAATTTTACTTATAATGTTCTTGTAGGAGAAAGGAATATTTTAGCTCTTTTGACACAATTCGGATGTAACTTTGTCTTAAACTTGCCAAATCTCGTACTCAACATGTCATTTCATTGGGCAAAAACTACATTCCTTCTAAATACGCCACTATTTCTTTCTCTCTCCTATATAGAACACCGCCCTCTCCTAGAGAGTGTAGTGATGGTAAGCAAGGCACATATAACCTTTTCAAAATGGGAAGGTGGCTACAGAGTTACGAAACTAAATAAAATCTGATAAATTTTCTGATGCCTTTTTCTCCAATATTATAATAAAGAAGAGGCGTGATTGAAGAAGAATAATGTTTCATATCAGTGCACAACCTGTAGTGATAAAACAAGCGGATAAGATACAAGGTACTCCAGATATTACCACAAGATATTGCAAACAGTACTACATACATGACATGTGTCAACAAGCAATGTTAATGACAACTCACTGCAGCAATTTTCCCGGGACCAGCTTAGCTGTTCAAGCTTTTTCTCCACCCTACTCTATTCAGAAATTTACGTTCTGGACATTTCAGAGGCAACGCTATAACGTTGCCTATTGTAAACGCCATACGTTTCCAATGTTTTATTTTCTTTTCCCTAGAGGCACTTCTTATGGAAGGGGTCTTTCGCATAAACTTCGAAAGGGGCTCATTAAATTATAAATCATAAGTTCTAGTGCCCTTTTTGAGACACAAAAGTGATCGGAGGGCAACGAGCCCACGCCCTTTTTCTGACGACATCTGATAAAAACTTTGAGATAGCCATTTGGTTAAAACTATATCAAAGATCATATAACAAAAACTATGGTGTCAACAAAACCCCCCAGGGTCTGGGCGCAGGCGTTGAAATTTATGCCCTAGGGGCAAATGTGGTTCTTACGGAAGGGATGGTCGTATAAACTTCAGAGAAGGCTCATTTGATTGGAAATTGAAATTTGTAGTTTACTTTCTAAGAATTTAAAGAGATCGGAGGGCAACTAGCCCCCCCCCCCCACGCCCTTTTTCCCAAATCCATCCGATAAGAACTTTGAGATAGCCTTTTTTCCAAAATAGTTCAAAGATCATACTACAAAAACTCCAGGGTCGACACAACCCCTTAGAGTCCTGGGGCAGATGTATTAAGTTATGCCCCTGGGGCGTATAAGGTGCGTTGTAAGCTATGCCACGGGGCGTATATGTTTCTTATGAAAGGGATGCTTGCATAAACATCAGAGAGGGTTCATTTGGTTTGGAAATTAAAAGTATTAGCTCAGTTGCTGAGAGTCAAAACAGATTGCGCCCCCCACGCCCATTTTTCTCCAAATTTATCCGATAGATATTTTGTGATAGCCATTTTGTTAAAAATAGTTTAAAGTACAGACAACAAAGGCTCAGGTGTCGACGCAGCCACCCAGGGCCTGGGGGCAGGCGTTGTACAATATGCCCTGGGAGCATATATGGTTCTTATGAAAGAGATGCTCGTATAAACTTCAGATAGGGCTCATTTGATCGGGAATTGAAAGTTCTAGTTCACTTTTTGAAAATCAAAAGAGATCCGAGGGTAGCTAGCGCTCCCCCTCCACGCCCTTTTCCCCAAACCCATCCATTAAACAATTTGAGATTGTTGTTTTGTTAAAAATAGTTCAAAGATTAGATAAGAAAAACTCCAGTGTCGATACAGCCCCCCAGGGCCCAGGGGTAAGCATTCCAAGCTTTGCCCTGGGGGCATATGTGGTGTTCTTGTGGGATGGATAATCGTATAAACTTCAAAAGGGCTCATTTGATTGGAACTTGAAAGTTTTTATTCTCTTTTTAAGAGTCAAAAGAGATTGGAGGGCAACTAGCCCCCCATGCACTTTTCCCACATCCATCCGATACAAGTTTTGAGTTAGCCATTTTTTGAACAGTTCAAAAACTAGATAAAAAAACTCCGGTGTCGACACAAACCCCCAGGGCCCCGGGGGCACGCGTTCCAAGTTATGTCCTGGGAGCGTATATAGTTCTTATGAAAGGGATACTCGTATAAACTTCAGAGAGGGCTTATTTGATTGGAACTTGAAAGTTTTAAATCAGTTTTTAGGAGTTAAAAAGATCGGAGGGTAACTAGCCCTTCCCCCACGCCTCTTTTTCCCCAAATGCATCCAATACAAATTTTTAGATAGCTGTTTTGTAAAAAAGAGTTCAAAAGTCGGATAAAAAAGAACCTCTGGTGTCGACACAACCCCCCAGTTCCGGACGGTAGGCGTAGTAAAGTGTGCTGTGGGGCACGTATTGTTCTTATGGAAAGGATGCTCTCATAAACTTCAGAGAGGGCTAATTTGATTGGAAATTGAAAATTATAGTTAACCTTTTAAGAGTCAAAAGAGATCCGATGGCAACTAGCCTCCCCCCACGCCCTTTCTCCCCAAATCCATCCGATAAAAGTTTTAAGATAGCTATTTGTTTAAAAATTGTTCAAAGGTCTGATAAGAAAAACTCTGGTGTCGATACAACCCCCCAGGGCCAGGGGCGTCGGAAGTTTTGCCCTGGGGGCATATATGGTTTATATAGAAGGGACGCTCGTATAAACTTTGGAGAGGGCTCATTTGAATGGGAATTGACAGTTCTAGTTCACTTTTTTAAGAATCAAAAGAGATCGAAGGGCAACTAGACCCCATTCCCTTTTTCCCCAACCCCATCCAATAAAAAATTTTGAGATAGCCATTATTTAAACAATTCAAAGGTCAGATAACAAAAACTCCCCTGTCGGCACAACCCCCCAGGGCGCGGAAGCAGGCGTTGTATATTATGGCTATGGGGCATTTACAGTTAATTTGATTGGAAATTAAAAGTTCTGGTTCACTTTTTAAGAGTCAAAAGAGATCCTAGGGCAACTAGCCTCTCCACGCCCTATTTTCCCGAAACCCATTCGTCAAGAATATTGAGATAGCCATTTTGCTAAAAATAGTTCAAAGGTCCGATAAGAAAAACTCCGGTGTCGACGCAACCCCCCAGGGCCCGGAGGCAGGCTTTGTAAGTTTTGCTCTGGGGGCATATATGGCTTTTATGGAAGATATTTTCGTATAAGCTTCGGAGAGGGCTCATTTGATTGGAAAATGGAAGTTCTAGTTCACTTTTTAAGAGTCAAAAGAGATCCGAGAGCAACCAGTCCCCCTCCCCCTTCTATCTCGTTTTTCTTAAAACCCGTTCAATACAAATTTTGAGGTAGGCTTTTTATAAAATAGTTCAAACATCAGACAACAAAAACCCCAGGGTCGACACACCCCTCCAGAGCCCGGGGGTAGATGTATTAAGTTATGCCCCTGAGACGTATAAGGTTTTTATGTAGGCGGTGGTTGTATAAATTTTAAAGCTGGCTCATTTGATTAGCAATTGAAAGGTCTAGCTCACTTTTTAAGAGTCAAAAGAGATCCGAGCGCAACTAGCCCCGCTAGCCCTCCCCCCCCCCAACCTATCTGATACAAATTTTGATAGCCATTTTTTAAAAATATTTCAAACATCAGATAATAAAAACTCCGAGATCGACACAATTTCCAGAGCCCGGAGGCAAGTGGTTGAAATTATCTATATAAGGTTTTTATGTAAGGGGTTGTCGTATAAACTTCGAAGGTGGCTCATTTGAATGGAAATTGAAAGTTCTAGTTACTTTTTTATGAGTCAAAAGTTAACAGAGGGCAACTACCCCCTTCGACACAAACACAGACTTTTCCCCAAATGTATCAAATGAAAATTTTGAGATAGCCAGTTTGTTTGCAATAGTCCAGTGATAGGATAACAAAAATTTCGTGGTCAACATACCCCAGAGCCAAGGGAAGGTTGTAACTTCTGCCGCGGGGGCATATAAGGTTGTTATGAAAAGGTGGTCGCATAAACTTTGGAGGGGGCTCAAATGATTAAAAATTGAAAGTTCTAATTCAGCTTTTAAGGGTCAAAAGCGTTCCTACGGGGACTAAACCCTCCCTCCCAATCTTCTTTTCCCCAAATGCGTCAAATCGAATTTTTCATATAGCCGTTTAGTTCAAAATAGACCAAAGACAATATTACAAAAGCTCCAGGGATAAAACACTCAACCCCCCAGAATCCAGGGGCAAGTGTTGTAAAATGTGCCCTGGGGGCATATAAGGTTTTTATGGAAGGTATGGTTGTATAAACTTCTGAGAGGGCTTATTCGATTGTAAATCAGAATTTCTAGTGCCCTTTTCAAGAGTTCAAAGTGATTGTGTGGCAACTAGCAACCCCCCCCCGGCCAAGGCCCTTTTTCCCCAAATGCATCCAATCAAAATTTTGAGATTGCTATTTTGTTCAAAATAGTTGAAAGATCAAATAAGAAAATTTCGGGGTCAACACATCCCCCCTGAGCCTGGGGGCAAGTTTTTTTTAGCTATTCTTCGAGGGCGTATAGCAATATATGTAAGAGATGGTCATATAAACTTCAGAGATGGCTCGTTTGATTAGAAATTGAAGGTTCTAGTTACTTTTTTAAGAGCCATCAAAAGTGATCGGAGGTTATCTACCCCCCTCCCATGCCCTTTTCCCTCAAAGCATTCGACAAAGAAATTTTAGATAGCCATTTTGTACAAAATAGTCTAAAATTCAAATTACTATAAATTAGGAGTTGAGAAATCCTCCATAGCACCCAGGACAAGAATTGTAACTTATGTAAGTTGTAAGTTCTTAAGAATTGAAAGTGATTAAAAAGTGACAACCCTCGCCCATGGTGCCTTTTTTCTCCAAATGCGTTTTATTAAAATTTTCAAATAGCCATTTTGTTCAAAATGGTCCAAAATTCAGATTAATATAACTTAGGGGTTGAGAAATCTTCCCTAGCTCCTGGGCAAGGATTGTAACTTATGTAAGTTGCTCATTGTTAGAATATATGGTTCTCTGGAAGGGGTGTTCGTGTTAACTTCGGAGGGGGCTCACTCGATCGGAAATTGAAAATTCACAAAAAAGGAAGTTTTCTAAAGAAAAGTAAAGGTCATATCAATTTTAATAACAGAAGAAATAGTAGCCTACAATAACTCAAGCCCCAAAAAAACAAAAATTACTATTAAAGAATAAACTAGATCTACGTTGCATTGGCAACGTGAGGTGTTGCAGCAACCTTTGCTTGACTTCGTCGAGTAAATTGTTGCGGGAGCAACACTTCGGTTTTGTTTCCTCACCTCGATTTAACGTTTAAGTTGTTAATCTGTAAGGATATTAAAATAAATACTAGGTGCACCAACTCTCAAAAGTTGCAAAACCGTCATCGCTGAAGATGATTGTAGCCTAAAAGCCGATTATTACTTACAAGTCCCCTACATGTCTTACCACTGGAACCAAATTGGTCTTATAATCAAATGCACCAGACACAAATAATAGGTACACCAACTAGCAAAAATTACGGACCCCTCATTGCCGAAGATTATTATGAGCTAACAGCCGACTGTTGCTCAAAACTTCCCTATATGTCTCACAATTGGTATCGACCTATTTTTGGTTTCAGTGTGTATCTTACTACTGAAGTTGTCAACCCCTTTAAACTTTCAAACTGGCATATCAGATGAAGGAATTTTTCTACCAAAAAATGGATGACATATACTTTCATCAGATCATCAAGAGCTATCGACTGCCGTCAAAAAAAATCTATCTGTCTTAGTTCAAAAGTTGGCTTTTTTGCCGTAGGCCAAGTTTCTAACGTCATCAGTTAGAAAGGAGCAAAGGATAAACTCTAAATTCCTTAGCAATGGGAGAACTTTTAAATTTAGAGGTACATCTGATACCATTTCTGTATCGGCCTATTTTTGGTTTCAGTGTGGACCTTACTATTGAAGTTGTCAAGCCCTTTAAAGTTTCAAACTGTTATATCTCATAAAATATTTTCTACCAAAAATTGGACGACATACAATTTGATCAGCTCATCAAGAGCTATCGATTGCCATCGAAAAAAAAACCTATCTTTCTTAGTTCAAAAGTTGACTTTTTTGCCGTAGGCCAAGTTTCTATGTCATCACTTAGAAAGGAGCAAAGGATTAACTCTAAATTCTTTAGCAATGAGAGAACTTTTAAGGTTTAAGAGGCCCATCTGAAATCATTTCTCTACCGCAATCCCAAGTACGAAAAACCGAATGATAAACTCAACTGATGTAACGAACAGAAATGGGTAAAACGATAGATGGCAGCACTTTCGGTCCCCACTTTTTTGTTTCTGTAAATTTTTCTATTTATCACTAAAAGAAGGTATATTGGCTGTGGAATCGGGTAACAGTCACATATATTTAACACTTATAGATTTTAGTCCATCTTCAATTTAAAACTGGTGCCTGCCTGCTTGCTTGCTAGAACGAAGCTTTCCACTCGAAAGCAGAAACATGGTTTGGTGAAACGAATGCTCGACTGCATAACTTCAGATAGTTCTCTCTGACATAGGCCATAAAACTCCAAGTCACTTCGCACACTATATGCTCTGGCTCAAGGACAAGCAAAACCATCCTTTTTGGCCCCAGGCAAGAGCTCTACAGAGCTTTTCAAAATACAAAGTCATATTGATCAATCCGGCTTAAGGTCCACACTTTCCGTAAAAACCGGAGAGGTTATACCCTTACCATTTTCTAAGAATAAGCTGAAATCGGGGTGCTGAGAAAAAAAAAACACGACAAAACCAAAGTGTTGCTCTCGCAACCCAATGAAACCCAAAACGAAAAGAAATTAATCAAACAGTCATAGAAAAAAAACACACAACAGTTAATAATATAAATGTATAGATAAATGTCAAAACGAATAAAGCTTAAGTTGAATATGTGAATCAAGCTTAAAACGAACAAAAATATTTTGCTATTGAATTCAATAGGTGTTCATAATACCCAAAACGAACAATTATTAAATAAACAATTATAGCAAACAAACAAACAATAGTTACTAACATAAATGAGTAAATAAATCTTAAAACGAGTGAGGCTTAAACTGAATATGCAAATCCAGCTTAAAATGAACAAAAATCTCTACAAAGAAGAGTTGTGGTTTTGCCTCCTTCTCTCATTGTAAAAGTCTAAAACCAACTGCGTTATAGGCGCTTTACTGAAAACGGATTATATTACAAATATTGTCTTTGTACTTATTACAACATTGAAAATAAGCATAAAAATTGAAGTAAAATTAACTTTTGAACTGATGAGCTTTCGTCAATTAATATCATTGTGTTTCAAATATTTAGTTTAATTTTATTAAGTACTAGCTGTTGGGGTGGCGCTTCGCATCACTCCAACACCTAGTTGGTGGGGGCGCTTCGCGCCCCCCAAGCCCCCCTGCGCGCGTAAGTCGTTACGTGCCATATTAGTTACGCACCTTTGTAGTTGTGTCCCTGTGTCCCACCTGTGAATATAGATAGATAGATATATATATTTTTAACTACGTAAAACTGTCGAATATACAACATTCTTGGCTGTCCCATTGTCTGTGCATATAAATAGATTGTCAGGTTTACCGACTCTTGAACATGCAACACATAATTGTCCATGGGAAAAACAATCTTTATTCAGATCTATACCTCATTATTCTAATGATTGCCCTTGAGCTTTGTTGATGGTGATTGCTAATCGAACATTCCCTGTGTCCCCGTCGTCATTTATATATCCCCCTGTGCCCCCCGGCGTCCCCGTTGTAGTTGTTTTCCTGTGTCCCGGTCGTCATTTGTGTCCTGGTGTCCCAGTCTGTAATTTCTGTTTGAGTGTCGCAGTCGTCATTTATATTCCCTGTGTCCCGCTGTCCCGGTCGTCATTTTTGTCCCGGTCGTCATTTGTGTTCCGGTGTCCCGGTCTGTAATTTCTCTTTGAGTGTCCCGGTCGTCATTTATATTCCCTATGTCCCGGTGTCCCGGTCATCATTTGTGTCCCGATGTCCTGGTGTGTAATTTCGTCAATCAACAAACATGACGTCAGTCGACACACAAAAATGACGTCACTCGACACACAGACAACTTATTTTATATATATAGATGTCCCGGTGCCCCGGTCGTCATTTATGTCCCGATGTCCCGGTGTGTAATTTCGTCAATCAACAAACATGACGTCAGTCGACACACAAACATGACGTCACTCGACACACACACACACAGACAACTTATTTTTATATATATAGATTTCCAACACCCATCAAGACAAATATAGCTTCACTACAAACAAGAGTTTCGATGCTGCCCCTTTCTTAACTGTAAAAGTCTAAAGCCTATTACGTCATTGGTGTTTCACTGACAACGAATTATATTACAAATATTTTCTTTTCCAGTTACTGCAGCATTGAAAATGAAAATAAAATTACAATTAAATAAAATCTTGTACTTATGATCTTCAACAATTAATAGCATTATATATCAAATATTCAGTTTGATTTTATTTGTTCTTTTCAAGACTGTTCAAGACATGTATAGTTTTCAGTAAAGCGCCAGTGACGCAATAGGTTTTAGACTTCTACAATATGAGATTTGTCTACAAACTTAGAGAGAAAGAAGGAAAAAATCTTCTTACTCTCTCCTGCGTATGCCCATGGTAGTGAGATCTAAATGATAAATATCTATTGTTTTTTTTAAATTTAAGATGATAGGAGCAAGCTTTACGTCAAAGAAGGGAGGCCAGAGACTACGACAAAAGCTTTTTCAAGACAGCAGAACTGGAAAGCATTCAAACATTCTGAAGTTAATATTATATAATCATGTGATCACATCTGAACATGTGAACATCTGAACATGTGATCAGATGCCAAAGAAAAATCAGACAAAAAAAAAACAGATTGACAAGACCTAAGATGTAAATACCCTAACTTTATCGATATACCATTACATCCAGTACACACATGGCGCAAAGTCAGTAGAGAGAGCGATACAAGTTTTTACCAGTATATAACTGATAAATTGTAGAGAACAAAATATATAACGGAATATCTTTCTGTTTTAAAATTAGAACGAGCAGTATGACCTCCCTCGTACTCTGCATATGATTCTGATTTTGAAACTTGTGTCAATTGCATATGATTCTGATTCTGAAACTTGTGTCAATGTCATTTTTCAACTTCGACGAAAAAACAGATCTTGCTTTTGAGGATTTCTTCTTCGTTTATCAGGTATACAAGACTGGTTTGATTATTGACAACGTATCTAAATTAACTTCTTGCTTTTTCCTTTTTTTACAGCAGAGAAAACTTTTCATGTACCCTATCTCCTTGCGTTTATATTTTTCAAAAAAAACTAACATTTAAGAAAAGTACTCAGTGAATATTTTGACATTTTCTATTTCCATAACTTTTTTTTTCAACTATCTTTGCTCTTCGTGTTTTACCAGAGCGCAGAAAACGGGGGACATTAGAAATGCAAAAGACACAAAAATGTCATATAAATTTGCTGTTCGACCGAAGAAAAGAGATTTTTTCCTGCTATAAAAACTTAGTAGTGCAAGGCTAGTTGATAACAAAAAAAGATAGGAAAACCAGAAAATTATGTCATTTATGCATGATACTGTAGTTTGATCCATGACATATTTACTTATAATGTAGAAAATACAAACTTAATATAAGCAAAACAAGCCAAAGGTCAGCGGGTCTGTAATAATAATTAAATAAAAGAAACAAGTTTTCCAACTGAAAGCAAAAAGCTTTTTTAAAAGTTCTAAAAAAAACTTTTGCGTAAAGAGCGACATATTAAGAAGGAGGCAAATCCCTCCAGTCAGACTTGTAACTTTTGAAACTTGATAAATTTTATATAATTTGAGTAAGCATAAAAATTCGATTCTTTTGATTTATTCATTGCAATCAAGACTCTGTTACCTAGAATTTCGGTTACAATTTACTTACAGTTTGTTAGTGAAAACTCTTTGATAAAGAAGGATTTATTAACAAAATAACATGTAAAAGTTTCATACCAGCTCCCCTAAAATCAAAGCTAGTCCGTGGCGGAGGTGGAGGAACTAAAAAAAGAATGAAGGAGAAAAAAACAAAGGTCGTGTCGGTTTGGCACTGACACAACCAGTACCAACAAAATAATCATCAAATATATAAGAACAAATACCGTAAATTCAAATTCTAAAAAGATCAGTTGCTTTGTAACTCTTCTCACATAAATAACATACTTATGTGAGCCATTCGATTTTGGGGTGTCAACAGAAAACAGAAAAACACGAACAGGAAGAAATGGCTCTAGGTATATGCAAATAAACACGACGGATACGCCTCAATAGTATCAGGAGGAGATTGTTGAAACTGACTGCAACTCCTAAGCGCACTCATTTACGCTGCTGAATCAAATTCAAGGTATTAATTTTTAGCAGCCTAGACTCCCCGGCCCTGTATGGTATAGCAAGAACGGAATAACTGAAAACCAAAAACATTTTTCCTCGAAACATACCATATTTTGTTGGCCATATTTTGTTGGCTTACAAATACTAATGAATTTTTGAAAAAATGTTAATTAATTTTAATCCCTGAATTCCCCAATTGGCTTATATTTTTGCAAATACTACAATGCTAAAGAGCTATACTACACACAAGGCGGTAAATGTTGCCCTCCAGGTTGGTTTGAAGGCCCCACCCCCTCTCTTCTGAAACTCTTTAAGAACAACGAGGCTGAATATCCTGTCGCAATTCAAGAATAAGTGGAAAAAAGTCATGAAGGCCCACAGCTGGCAAAATTTCAAACTTGGATGAAGATCCTAGAGAGACTGACATGGAGAAATCCTGTGAAAATCCCCAATGAATGATTTTGTAAAACTCCTTCTGATTTAAGAGTAGAGGGGAAAAAATAAATAACTAATTACTTGAACTGAGAAATTTGTAAGAGTGATTAAGAGAAAAATAAAGATGGAGGAAAGTAGATTTGAGGGAAAATGTCGGAGTCTCTTCATTATACCTAGAGTTCATGTCAAGATTTTACTGATTAAAGTTACATGTTGAGTAAAAGTCAATTTAATAAAAGTCAACTAAAATTAATTAATTAATTACTACCCTGAGGTATAGTCTGTTTTAGACGTATTTAGATGTATTACTTTGTTATAAGAAAACCAGGAAGATTCGAGCGAAAGAGAGCTGAAGAAAGAGAGAAAGAAATAGAAAAAGAGTGAGAGAGAGAGAGAGATTGACTAGGAAAGAATAATACTAGGAAAGTATTAAAGAATAAATATCTAGAGTATGGATTATGCTTCAAAATATTGTCTAGATATAAAAATGGGTAGAGAATTTTGAAATACACAATTCACCTACTGGAGAATCAAACAAAAACTTGAAAACAGAAACGAATTAGAGACGAAAAATTCACTAGAAAGTAAATTAGAATATAGATACAAAAAATAGAAGTAAACCAAGCCTTTTTCTACAAAAAAAATGTTTTCGTTTTGGAAAATGGTTTTGAAAATTGAACTGTTGATAGTGAACAAATGTGTGTTTGTTCAAGAAATTTTGTGGATAAGGAGTATGCACAAAAATATCGCAAACCTTCTAATTCAGCAAAGTTTTGCATATAGCCTAGGGCCATATCTGGCTCCATCAGAGGGGCTTAGGTGCACTTGCAGGATTTGCAAGTAGTGTATTTGAATCAGAACTAAAAGACACATTGGATGGTGTGCTTATGTTTTAGCTAGCTAATAAAATTGTTGCTTCACTGATCATAAAAGACATTTCAGAAAAACCAGCTCAAATAAACTGATTCGTGATAAGTTTCTAAAACTGCAGCATTCTAAAAACTGGCGCTTTACTGACATGACAGTAGTATTGCCATAACAGGGTTGGAGGGGACAGGCTGGGGCTCTAAGGAATATACCCTAAAAATGATTGCATATACACTAAAACTCATTTGCATACTTACGTTGCATGGTGTGCTCATTTGCATGAGCAGATATTCAGGTCATGACAATTATATGAATAAGTTTCCCATTTGGGTTGAATGAATCTGGTCTTATGACACGCGCTTGGGTAAAGTAAATCTGACGTATTTTATAATGTGAACCAAATTTTAACGAATCAAAAAGTGAAAAATCTGCTACCCCTTTTTTCTTATGACATGCGCTTGGGTAAAGTAAAGCAGCGAACTTACGTCGCCAATGAATGAATTGCTATGACATTTTTAAAAGGAAACTTATGGCCATCCATGTCCCAACCTCCAAGAGGCCCCAAAATACTCCTCCCCCAAGTTTTTTGTCCCCTCCCCCTTTTTGGACTTAGATTTTTGTGACTAAGAATTTTTTGAACTCACAATTTTTGGGACTTCAAATTTTTGGGGACTTTTTTGAACTGGTGAACATGTTTTTTTTTAAGCAGCTCCCCCCGTAGTACTCTATGGCTGGTCATCGATACTACCCAGTTCATTGTATGTTTTCAATCAGCATTTTTAGTACATGGAAGGATAAACGCTTGCAACATTTTTTTTTGTACATATTTTTTGATGGTTTATTTTTGGTTCATTTTTGTACATTTTTTTTGATGGTACATATACGAAAGCAACATTTAGAGAGATGATAACATTCTAAGATAATGAAATCATAAGAAAATAGTCTATGATGAGGGGCAACTTCTTGCTAATGCTTGTGCTAACACATTACCTGTTGATAGATCCTGTCACCACCGTTTTGGTATTAGCACTCAAATAAAAGCAAAGGGAAAAAGAAAGGCCTACTGCTGCATCAATATAATAAACCAAATCTTGTCTACGTGCCAGAACTGTTACCTGTGTAAAAACAATGTGTTAATAGACGTGAAATCGAAAGCAATATAAAAAGGCCATTGGCAGATAATATCATCAAAGAATATATATATATATATATATATATATATATATATATATATATATATATATATATATATATATACGTATCAAAGAAAAACAAACCGCATGTGAATATTATTAGTATCATTGATCATACACCAACAGATGTACCAAATGAATCCAGAAATACCAATGACAAAACGTAAGTTGAGCCTGTACGTGCCATTACAGTAAAAATTGTGTATGACCCAAAGTGGATTAATGATTATTCTACCGGTTACAAACTTAGAGAAGAGAATAGCTGCTCTATCAAGAGAGAACATGATGAATTATTAAATGGAACGGATTCATAATGTCCGAAGTTGTTCAATGATATTAATATTATATAATATTGTATGTAATACTGTTTCAATAAAAATGTTCCTTTGCATTTTGGCGTTGTGATAGGGATTTTTAACAGGTTCATATTAAAATTGGACACAATATGATGATAATGAGATTGTCATAGACAATTCGAAATGATGTTTACGTAAATTGGACAGGTTATTAGCAAATGGTTATATCAAGTGAATATTTTGGGATGGGACCATAAGACAATAGGGTGTGAAATAGGTATAAATTGAAAAAAATTGCAGGCTTAATTAAAAGATTCGTCTTATAACTGTTTTTTAAAGGAAATCTTTAATGTCACATACTAGAAGCAAGCATGAATCAAGGAATATACAGTGAGAAATCTTCATTGATTTTGAAAATTGAAGGTTTTCAGGTCCATATTAGAATTAGACATGATATGTTGTTAATGAGGTTGACATAGACGATTTGAAATGATATCTACGTAAATTTGACAGGTTATTAGCAACTAGCTCGGTCAAGTAATATTTTGGAGGGGTGTCATATGATAATAGATAGTGAAAATGATAAAAATTTCAGCCAAGCGTTTTCAATCTTGTGTTATATTACCAAAATCTCGTCTGACACTGTCAAACATCTTGTACTACATTATTAATATCTCGCCTGATATAACAAGAATCCTCTATTGCATTATCGAAACCCTACCTGGTACTATAAAATCAACACACGAAGACAGACACAGAGAAAAACAAACAGTCGCTCAGACACGCAGGCACAGAGAGAGAGAGAGAGAGAGAGAGAGAGAGAGAGAGAGAAATACAGACAAACGCACAGAGTCAGACATACACACACACAAAGGCAGACACAAAAACAGGGGAACACCTGCTCAAACACACACACGCACAGTTAGAGAGACAAGCAAACAGCTAGTCAGACACACAGGCCTAGAGAGAGAGAGAGAGAGAGAGAGAAACAGAGAAAGAGAGAAAGAAAAGCAATACGTGCTCAGATACCTAGGCACAGAGAGTGTTTATTAAAAAGATTCAAAATTAAACGTTTTACTGAAAGATGAAAAAACGCACAAAAAAATTTCTTTTGACCCGACAGACTTGTACACAAAGAAGTTTAAGAATTATTCTTGAAAGAAAGATATTAAGAAATTTGGACTTAATTAGTGATGAAACAGTTTTGGAAGAAGGTGTAATTATGAATTTAATTAGGTTGTGCAACACGTTCTCTTATTTTTTTCAATTCAGAGGGGGTTTTTCGAACAAGTAAATGGTTTACTCATGGGGTCCCTTTAAGTCCTTTATTAGCAAATTGTTTTGTAGAAAACAATGAAACAAAAGCGTTAAATTCATGTTTTTTAAAACAAAAATTTTGGGGGAGATATATGGATGATATAATTTCAGTATGGAATTATGGGGTGAAGGAATTAAAAGGTTTTTTAGAACATCTTAATTTTTGGGGAGGTTATTTAAAATTTACAATAGAATTAGAAGAGAATAAGAAACTTCCATTTCTGGATGTTATTCTTTTATAGAACAAAAATAGTCTGGATTTTAAAATTTACAGAAAACCTAATAAAGACAATAGATTTTTGTCGTTCTTCTCCAGTCATGCTCGTCAAGTAAAAATTGGTTTAATAGTATCCTTAACTGACCGCATTTTTAGAATTTGTTCTCCAAAATTCATTGAGGAGGAATTATTGTTGTTAAAAGAAATTTTAATAAGTAACCATTGTCCAGGTTTGTTAATTGACCGAACCTTTTCCAAAAGAAGGAAAAATTTCTAGAATGTTCTAACGATAGCCTGGAAACAACAGAAAAGAAAGATGTTTTTTGTTCTTTACCATGTGTTCCAGGGCTGAGTGAAAAACTTAAAAGAATTTTAAAAAATAATAGTCTAGAGGTAGCTTTCAGAGGTAGTAATACTTTTAAATTCTGGAAAGGATCGAACTTCCGTAGAGCAACAAAGTGGTGTTTGGGGTCTATAAAATCCCATGTACTTTTGGAGGCTCTTATGTGGGACTTACTAACCAGAATGTAAAAATGAGATTACTACAACATAATAATTCTATTTTATCGTCTTTAAAGCAAAATTCCAAACCTGAGGATTTCACATCGGCTCTATCAGAACATATTTATAATTATCCAAATCATTTTATTTTGTTTGATAATGTTTCTTTGATTTCTAGGGACCAATAATTAAAGCAAATTTTCAGGGAAACAATTGAAATTAAAAAAAAAATTATTCAAGAATAATTCCATAAACAGAGATACAGGTGAAATTGGTTGAATTCAATTTATGATAATTTACTGAAGTCAAATAAAGTATGTCTCACCTCACCTAAGAGCTATAACCTCTGTCCACCTGATTTGTCAGATAAATCTAATGAACCGGAACCAAAAAGGTCAAGGAGATTTACTTCCACTGTTGCATTGAAAAAAATAAGAGCAATAAACTATATGTAATTACTTTATAGTGCATAAATTTTGTTAGTTTTATTGATGTCTTTTAGTTTTACTGCTGATGATGACCATTATATATGTGTTCGAAATATCCAGTTAAAATTTTTTATATCTGTTCACTGTCGATTAAAAGGTTTCATCCCTGTTTTGAACTGTTATACTTTCGCTATTGAGGAGAGATTGTGAATAGTACTCTCGGTGTGATTTCCAGCCTTCCCATTCCAGATATAAAACCAAAACAGGCCGTATGGCAGTATGGCTCTTTAAGAGGAAGTCATTAAGACGAATTTATAAGAGGCAGTGGTTTTTCACTGAGCCATTAAAACTTTTGTCTGTGATCTTCTGGTAGTCTGGTGCCTCTATAGCATCTAGCACTAAATATGACACTATGATCGAAGATAGTTTATCGGATGTTAAGAAAAAACAATGACAGTTTATCCAATGGTAAAAGAAAACAGTTATAGTTAGTCAGACAGCGGAAAGAACCAATGATACTTTGTCCTATGAAATTCTTGGCACTGATAGAAAGATTAATGGCAAAAAACAATGACCAAATAATTATATTTCAAATTGTTGGGGCATCAGCCTGCTAGCCCTAGAGAAGGAATTTAAACCAAATTAACTATATAATACTAATAATTATAGCAATATATTACTTTTTGCTTTACTGACAAGCAATGAGCAAGTTCTTGGTTAACTAACAAGATCTATTTGTCAGTCTCTTTGATATAGATGGGTAGATTTATAGATAGGTAGATAGATAGATATATAAATAGATACATAGATAAATAGATAGATAGATAGATATATAGATAGATAGATAGATAGATAGATAAACAGATAGATAGATATATTTTCCATATAACAGTAAAATAATTACACAACAACTACAAATCCCCACAAAGGCTCCATGGCCTGTAGGATGGAGATTATGAAACAATCACATAAACATTAAACATTTAAACTCTAAAGATTCGAACGTATAAACATAACATTCAAACATAAACATTTAAATAAAAACATTTAAACTTAACGTGCAAAGCATTCGTTTCATTAAATGGAAAAAAAAACAACGACAAAAACAAGGAGAGTTCATTAAATATGCTTTATCAAACTGCAATGAATCACAACACCTATCAATATAATAAAAATATAAAAATGGATATAAAAGGAAAAAATAATCACATGAAAACAAGAAAATTTTTACGAGCCTTTTGAAGGTGCCAAACGAGTGGCATTCTCGAGTCGAGTCGGGAAAGGTGTTATAAGTCTAAACGAGATTTATACCAGGAAACCCCTCATAGTCATGTGTCTTCAAACTCCACCTAGTGGAGTTTTTATATATATATATATATATATATATATATATATATATATATATATATATATATATATATATATATATATATATATATATGTACATATATATATATATATATATATATATGTACATATATATATATATATATATATATATATATATATATATATATATATATATACATATATATGTATATATGTATATATGGTCCTATGGGAGAGGCACCCACATAGACAAATAAATAATAGGCAAACAAATAATAAAAAAAAACCACTATAAATAGTAATATTCCTATGCTCACAAACATCTAGATGGGGTACCGACATATGTACATGTATAAAACACATTTAAATCCATTTTTCAGAATAAGTCCAACTTTCCAATATATTTACCACTAGCAGATATATTGGATGATTTTCCAATATATTTGCAATTCCAAGCGTGATTAACAGTCAATTGCCTGAAAGAACCTCAACACAACTATTCCGTTTTAATTATATATATATATATATATATATATATATATATATATATATATATATATATATATATATATATATATATATATATATATATATGGGGTATATAGGGCTCATGAAGAATAAGGTAGCTGCTATGATTTGGTCAAGCTGGGAAGGTATTGATAATAGAATGTTAGTTGCCCATTTCCCGACTAAAAAGTGAAGGATATCAGTCATGGTGCTTAAGAACTAATGCCCCTTAAGAACGACTGACTGGGATAGTAGTGACTAAGATGTATTTTACTCGCAGCAACAGGAACAAACAGACAGGATCCAAAGTAGAAATATTGTATTTTTATTAAAGGAAATTGATGCTCAGGTTGGTAGCAATAGGAATAAATAACATTCTAGCCCAGGTATATGTGACGTACGAAAAGACAAGAGTAATGGTAACAGACTGCTTCGATTTCTTAGGCATAACCTAGTTATAACCGATACGATACTTGGTCATTGGTCATTAAATAGACCTTAAGTTGACATGGTACTCTCAAGATTGGTACTCCCCAAGGCTCAGAATGTTTTTCTTCCATATTTGAATTCTTGTAATTTTTGTTTGATGTGTCTTTAAAAAAATCCACCATCTGTGACAACAAGATTAAGATTTATTTACTGCATTAAACCTTATAGAAGATTTGCAAATATATTTTTCTTTCTTTCTTTCTTCGGGTTAATTCCTTGATCCCTATGTTAAATTCAATATATGAAACTGTTTCAGTCAGCAATATCTTAATTCTTGGCCTTGTCAAATTTATAATTTAACTTAAAGACGGTGAGTGGTTTCAAAACACCTGAGATAAAGAATAAAGAATATTCTTTATTCTAACAGATAAAGAATATTCTTTCTTTTAACTTTACATTTATCTTGAACTTCAGACCTATGAAAAGTTCAGTGCAAAGTTTTAAGTTACACAATCTTTCTTGCTCAGATCTTAGCCTAATAAAAATTTAACCAAAATCTAAGGCATTGACTGTTTCTAGAGGCGCCGAGGTGTCTCAGGAGATAAAGAATATGCTTTAATTCAACTTTGGATTCATTTTAAACTTCAGATTTTTAGAAAGTTTAGATTCAGCAACTGAAACTTTTAACTTTTACCAGGTTCATAGTCTTATAAAATTTTAATCCCTATTTAAGGCAATAAATGTTCTAAGAGTGTAACATTGGTTAATGGGCTTAACTTTAATTCTATTCAAGTTGTAGGTTGTTCTGAAAGGGCGTAAAGAGATCGTTAGTCCGTAATCTTCTAAATAACGAATAATTAAGCAATTTGGACATTTCCAGTTAATTCCAATTGAAAAGTGAATTAGGAATCACTCTTTAAAGTTTTAAGTTTCTTAAGTTCTGATTTTTGAGAAAATGGCTTTCATTTTGCGTTTCATTTTGTTTTTGTGTAAAATTAGGAATAGTGGACTTAGGCCCTTTCTGTAAAATGTAACGGAATTAAGCCGGAATTATGTTCTAAGAGTGTAACATTGGTTTATGGGCTTATCTTTAATTCTATTCAAGTTATAAGCTGTTCTAAAAGGGCGTAAACAGAGCGTTAGTCCCTAATCTTCTAAGTAACGAACAATTCAGCAATTTGGACATTTCCAGTCAATTCCGATTGAAAAGTTAATTGGGAATCACTTTTTAAAGTTTCTTAAATTCTGATTTTTGAGAACATGGCTTTCATTTTGCGTTTTCATTTTGTTTTTGTGTAAAATTAGGAAAAGTGGACTTAGGCCCTTTTTGCAAAATGTAACGGAATTATGCCGTTTTGTTTTTTTCTCTGTCTTCATGGCGGGAGTTTAATTTGTATGCTCTTGGCGTCTTTTCCAAATTTTGCCGTCTATAGACGACAAAAAATAATCTATTCTTTACAATGTCTGCATAAATTCAAACTTATAAATTTAAAATTTAAATTAAAACTTGTAAACTTATAAATTCATGTGGCAAAGTGTAAGGTGAATTGATGACATTTTGAAAAAATGATGATCTGTTTGTGTTTATGAATATTGGGGAAAATTAAAATCAATTAATTAACTGATTAAAATCTGGCAGCTGGTTAATTCAGTGCTAAAGGGTATGACAGTATCATATTTGAAAATACTGCAAAAAAGTGCGTTCGATTTTCTATTCCCATTCAAAATCAAAATGTTTAAATTAAACACAGAAGAGCAAAATGTGGATAAGATGTCAACAGTCTTTCTTTTTAAAGCTTATTTAAACGTGGCTCTTATTTTAAACTTCAGATTCATTTAAAATTCAATTTCCATCTACTTTCATTTTCCATTCCCATTCAAAATCAAAATATTCTAGTTAAATGCGGAAGAGCAAAATGTGGACATGATGTCAACAGTCTTCATATTTATTTCAAATTCAATTTTCATATACTAAAGTTCTAAGTCAGATTTTTGCTCTTACTCAATTCTTAACTCATAAAAATTGTAATTGAAATAAGAACGGCAGAATTATATCTACTCCAAAGTTCTCATTTATGGTGAAAAAAAAATAACGCCTGTTATATCAATTTAGTTGCATATTTTTAATAAGTTTAGTTACTTTGTCAAATAATTTCTTCAAAAGAAGACATTCAACTTTTATCGGGCAACTTGGTAATTTCTATAAGGTAATTTAAGACAATTATAGGTAATTACCATAAGGTAATTATAATTTTTAAGGTAATTATAAGGTACTAGCTGTTGGGGTGGCACTTCGCGCCACCCCAACACCTAGTTGGTGGGGGTGCTTCGCAACTCCCCCCCCCCAAGCCCCCCAGCGCGCGTAAGTTGTTACGCGCCATATTAGTTACGCGCCATTGTAGTTGTGTCCCTGTGTCCCACCTGCGAATATAGATATATATATATATATATATATATATATATATATATATATATATATATATATATATATATATATATATATATATATATACTAGCTGTTGGGGTGGCGCTTCGCGCCACCCCAACACCTAAGTGGTGGGGCGCTTCGCGCCCCCCCAAGCCCCCCCGCGCGCGTAAGTCGTTACGCGCCATATTAGTTACGCGCCATTGTAGTTGTGTCCCTGTGTCCCACCTGTGAATATAGATAGATTTATATATGTGTTTCAAACTACGTAAAAATTGCGAATATACAACATTCTTGGCTTTCCCATTGTCTGTCCATATACAAAGCCGTATGTACTAATAATGACGTCATATGCAAACGCTCTTTTTACAAACAAACAAACATGCACACACACAACTCGTTTTTATATAGATAGGTAGATAGATAGATACAATACAAATTAACTACGTAAAACTTGTGAATATACAACAGTCTTCGCTGTCCCATTGTCTGTGCGTATAAATAGATTGTCAGGTTTACCGACCCTCAAAGATGCAACATACAATTGTACATTGGTAAAGCAATCTGTATTAAGATCTATACCGCATTTTTCTAGTGATTACCCTTGAGCTTTGTTGATGGTGGTTGCAAATGCTAATCGAATTGGGAATTGCAATCTTTTAAATTGAAAAAGCAGATCCGTTTGAATCATGGGAATGCGAGGAATAAGAACATCCTCACCCTCATAAGGCCCTGTCAAGATTGTGGCCTCTATTAGGTTTTCCATTGTTTTTTTTTACGGCAAGTCGTGTGCCATTGCAAAGCTTTGGTGGGTTGATATTTCTTAAAAGTATTATTGGTACGCCTATTTTTAGTTGTAGCACGTGTGGTGGAAACCCTGAAGGATCTATGGAATTTAAAAATTCAGATGGATAATTAACCGCTTCATTTGGTTCCAAAATACAAATTAACTGCGAAAACTTGCGAATATACAACATTCTTCGCTGTCCAATTGTCGCTGCATATAAATAGATTGTCAGGTTTACCGACCCTCGAACATTCAACGTACAATTGTCCATGGGAAAAACAATCAGTATTAAGATCTATACCACATTTTTCTAATGATTGACCTTGAGCTTTGTTAATGGTGATTGCAAATGCTAATCGAATCGGGAATTGCAATCTTTTAAATTGAAAAGGCAGATCCGTTGGAATCATGGGAATGCGAGGAATAAGAACAGCCTCACCCTCAAAAGGCCCCGTCAAGATTGTGGCCTCTATTAGGTTTTCCATTGTTTTTTTTACGGCAAGTCGAGTGCCATTGCAAAGCTTTGGTGGGTTTATATTTCTTAAAAGTATTATTGGTATGCCTATTTTTAGTTGTAGCACGTGTGGTGGAAACCCTGAAAGATCTATGGAATTTAAAAATTCAGATGGATAATTAACCGCTTCATTTGGTTCCAAAACTTTGTCGACTGACTTGTAAAGGACTGCCTGGTCTCGAATCTTGGTCAAAACAATATTGTTGATTTCGTGGACGTCTATATTTTTGGGTGCGAGAATCGCTCTTTCACTTAGCCATTTATTAGTTTTATAATTTTTTAGAATATTCGGAAATACTTTTTCAATCAATTCATTTTTGGACGTCACTAAATTACAGAAATCAGCAGGTAGTTGTATACGTCCTGAAATTGAGTCTACTGGGAGCTTTCCGTTTCCCATTGCCAGCAATTGATCTGAAAATGTTTGACCAGAGTCATCGTTTTGCAATCGACACGCATATTTGTAGTTAATTTTAATGTTTTTACGTGTGCCCATAAATTAGAATTTTTCAGGCAAGCATTCATTTCGTCTGCAGGAGTTGATCTAGGTATTATAGGTAATGTTTGCCTGAAATCTCCCGCAAGCAATATTAATGTGCTGCCAAAGGGTTTCGACTTCCCTCGCAAATCTTTCAAGCATTGATCCAGAGCCTCGAGCGATTTTTTGTGTGCCATTGTGCACTCATCCCAAATAATAAGTTTGCATTGCTGCAATACTTTACCCATCCCAGATGATTTGGAAATATTGCACGTGGGATTTCTGTAGAATGCAAGTTCAGAGGCAATTTCAAAGCGGAATGAGCAGTTCTTCCACCAGGCAGCAATGTTGCGGCTATTCCGGACGACGCAATTGCCAACGCTATATCATTTTTTGATCGAATTGATGCCAGAATCAGTTTTATCACAAACGTTTTACCAGTACCTCCTGGCGCATCCAAAAAGAAAATTTCTCCAACGTTGTTATCGACACAATGCATTATCGTATCATAAATGTCTTTTTGTTCCGACGTTAACTTGGAAATGTTATTTTGTACATACGACAATAGATCACTCGTACTGTAACTTTGTTCACGATCCAATTCTACACATGTCGAAACAGCAGCGATACGGTTAGGTGAAGGCATTCCCAAATCCTGAAGAGGTTTGTTTGCCATTCGTACGCACAAATCTTCTATAACAACTAAAGTGTAGTTATAAATTTCTGACGTAAAATCAAAAGTCATATCTGACGTCTCTAACTGTTTTCGATGGAGTATATCTTCGGACATTTTTGACTTATATTTTTCCCATAACTCTGTAGGAGCTGATGGAGAGCAAGTTGTTAAAATGATGCCAAACAATGCACGAATTTGGCTTGGGGTTGACGTTTCGCACGCGTCATTGATGCAGTTATCCCAGTGTTGGTCATTCTCCAATAAATTCAGAGCTTGGCATGCACTACGGTAAGTGTCATGTATAGTACCATTTACAGTCCTCAAATACTCAAAGGATGTCGGACCGGGTACATTCACCAAAAGCAGGCGTAGAAAGAAGCATTCATGTTGATTGGGGTGAACGGTGTAGAGTCTTCCTATCGTGGTATCTTTGAAGATGGTAGGTTGGCCGTCGACTGACTTACCCTGTTTTCGACGTTCAAATACTTTATTTTTAGTATTCCACGTGTAATACGAAGGCACTTCAGTATACAGCAGTTTTTTTGCAAAAGAATCATTTTTGCAAAGCGAAAAAAAAGCTGTTAATGTTGTATCCGGTGGATTCAGGACTCTTTGTTGCACGTTGGTTTCCGTGAAATAAACACGTTGACCATTCTGTAAATGTACCGCTAAGTGAACAACAGCTGGACTACGTTCATGTATCGGAAATGAAAGAATTCGCCAAACAGCTTCATTACTGCTTATGTATCTTCCAGCCTGATATTGTACGATTTCATCGAAATCTTTGATTTCGGGCTGCAAGCCAAAAACTGCCATGTCACTGCCTTTGTTGACGTATTTACATATGTATTTGATTGCCTTTACGGAGTTACAGTATTCAACGTTTATGTGTGCATTAAATGTTTTTGATAATAATGGGGAATATGGAACAACCCACTGGTTATCTACTTCGATGGTGGTACCGTTACGCTTCTTTATTATTGCTGTTTTACCGCCATCTTCAGTAGATCTTCTTCTATATTGTGGGTAACCATCATTGCCAGTAATTGTGTTTGATACTAAAAGTCGAGGATATTGCTTTGTGCACCTTCCTTTGGCCATGCATGGTGAATTTTCGTTCAGTGCACCGCAAGGTCCATGTATCATATTTTTTACAATAATATCATGTAACCCCTTATCGACATTTTTATCAGGTATTTCAGCGGAAATCACATCATCAATTTCGTTCGAAGTAATTTTTTTATGTAGCCAGATTAGTATATGTGCGTGTGGCAAACCTCGTTTTTGCCATTCCACTGAGTACATCCAGCATCGCACTGACCCAAACACTTCAAGTTTTACAATGTAGTTTATCAGTGATTTCAACTTTTGCCGGAAGACACGGGCCATAATGTCATGCCTATGAACCGCCGATTGTCCTTGAAGTAAAAGCTGCAGTATCTCGTCCCAAGATTGATTACATGTAAATGTAATAAGTAAATCTGGACGACCATAGAGACGAACATACGCAATAGCATCTTGAGCATATTCATGCATATGACGGGGACTGCCAGCATATGACGAAGGTAAAATTGTTAATCTTCCAACGTTTGTGGTATTACCGTCATTTATAACTGCATCTCGCAAATGAATGTATTGTTCAGAGCGGAGCTTGGTCTGATTCAGGCGGATATATAGCAAACGTTCTCATTCAATTTTAGCATACATATCAACGACGAATTGGTGAAACAATTCACGGCATTTTAAAATATAATTTTCTTCATCCTGCCGAATCATTAGTCTATAGGAATAATAATGCATTGCACTGCATTTCTTATTCATTTCTTTGTTAGTGGCTGGATTCATCAATTTAATATTAAAGTGATAGCCGTCGGCTCCATCCCAAAAAATGATAGGATATTGTAGGGTATCGTAGCATCGATGAGTTTCAGCAATTCTTAACAACTGAGCGTTTCGCTTATGAAGAATAATATCTCGAGGTAAAAACTGATCACCGACCATAACGATTGCCACTTCGTCGATAGTTGGAGCATTGTATCTACGCACATGTTGGCCAGGAGGCGTTTTGTCAGCGGAAATAACAATTTTATGCGTATCAGTAGGCATCAAATCGATGGCTGTTTTGAACAGACGCACTAAATTATTATTTTCGTGGAAAAGATGTTGCAATTGGGAAACGATTGTCCTTTCAACGTTGGGGTAGAAGGGACCCTGCTCTATGATAAATTTGCCCTTTTACTTTGAAAGTAGACATAAATTGATCTGGATTTTCGATTTGGGCTCCAAACGACGTCATTTGGAAACATGAGTTGTATTTTCTGATTTTTGACAAAAAACGCTTAGATTCTGACGTAGTTCCAGTAAGGAAAGTCTTCAATGGCTCTGGTGGTGCAGCCAATTGAGGAAGTTTAACTTTTCCTGAGGCGCAACACATTCCCATTGTTTCACCATTGAATTTCAAGGCCTTGCAATAGGGACAAATTCTAGACATTGTCCCGATTTGAACACATCTACTCAAGCTATAATCATCGACTGGGTTGTACCTGAATGCCAGGCGATAACTTTCAGGTTGCTCTGATTCCTCGGCACGCTTTCTTTTCTTACTTTCTCTATCAGCAGCAAGCCTGATTTCTTGCTGTTCTTGTGATTCCTCGGCACGCTTTCTTTTCTTACTTTCTCTATCAGCAGCAAGCCTGATTTCTTGCTGTTCTTGTAATTCCTCGGCACGCCTTCTTTTTTCACTTTCTCTTTTAGCAGCAAGTCTGCTTCCGCGTTGCTCTGGTAGTTCCTCGGCACGCTTTCTGTTCTTTCTTTCTCTATCAGCCTCAAGCCTGTTTCCTTGCTGTTCTTTTGATTCCTCGGCACGCTTTCTGTTCTTTCTTTCTCTATCAGCCTCAAGCCTGTTTCCTTGCTGTTCTTTTGATTCCTCGGCACGCCTTCTTTTTTCACTTTCTCTTTTAGCAGCAAGTCTGCTTTCGCGTTGCTCTGGTAGTTCCTCGGCACGCTTTCTTTTCTGACTTTCTCTATCAGCAGCAAGTTTTTTGGCATAGACTCTTTGAGCATCTTCATCGGCTTTTGCCATGGTAAGTTCATCAGTCATTGTAAACTCAAACATTAATAGATTTCTACGTGAACATATGTCTTAAATATCTTGAATGACGTCACCGTCAAAGCAAAAATGACGACAACTAATTTCATGACGTCAGTCAACACAGAAACATGACGTCACCTGATCCACAGACAGACACACAGACAGACAACTTATTTTTATATATATAGATATTTATATATTTTTAACTACGTAAAACTTGCGAATATACAACATTCTTGGCTGTCCCATTGTCTGTGCATATAAATAGATATTCAGGTTTGCCAACTTTTGAACATGCAACATATAATTGCCCATGGGAAAAACAATCTGTATTCAGATCTATACCTCATTATTCTAATGATTGCCCTTGAGCTTTGTTGATGGTGATTGCTAATCGAACATTGCCTGTGTCCCCGTCGTCATTTACATATCGCCCTGTGCCCCCCGGCGTCCCCGTTATTGTTGTTTCCCTGTGTCCCGGTCGTCATTTGTGTCCCGGTGTCCCAGTCTGTAATTTCTCTTTGAGTGTCGCGGTTGTCATTTATATTCCCTGTGTCCTGGTGTCCCGGTCGTCATTTTTGTCCCGGTCGTCATTTGTGTTCCGGTGTCCCGGTCTGTAATTTCTCTTTGAGTGTCCTGGTCGTCATTTATATTCCCTGTGTCCCGGTCGTCATTTGTGTCCCGGTGCTTTATTAATGGTGATTGCTAATCGAACATTCTTTGTGTCCCGGTCGCTTTCTCTTTGAGTGTCCCGGTCGTCATTGATATTCCCTATGTCCCAGTGTCCTGGTCGTCATTTGTGTCCCGATATCCCGGTCTGTAATTTCGTCAGTCGACAAACATGACGTCAGTCGACACACAAACATGACGTCACTCGACAGACACACAGACAACTTATTTTTATATATATACTAGCTGTTGGTTTTGTTGATGGTGATTTTGAGCTTTGTTGATGGTGATTGCTAATCGAACATTCCCTGTGTCCCCGTCGTCATTTATATATCCCCCTGTGCCCCCCGGCGTCCCCGTTGTAGTTGTGTCCCTGTGTCCCCGTCGTCATTTATATTCCCTGTGTCCCGGTCGTCATTTGTATCCCGGTGTCCTGGTCTGTATATACATTTGTTTTTGAAATGGTATCTGATGAAATAAATTTTTGTATTTTTCCCCTTTTTTTCTTTTTAGTTTTTTTTTTGGTTTTTACTTTTTTTTAGTTTTTTTATTTTTTTTCTTTTTTCTTTTTTTTATTTTTATTTTTTTAGTTTTGTTTTTCTCCTTTATTTTTCATTTAATTCCTTTTTTTCTTTTTTTTTCTTTTTAATTTTTGTAGTTTTTTAGCTTTTTTAGTTTTTTATTAGTTTTTAGTTTTTTTTCTTTTTAGTTTTTTTTTTAGTTTTTACCTTTTTTTTAGTTTTTTTAGTTATATATATATATATATATATATATATATATATATATATATATATATATATATATATATATATATATATATATATATATATATAAATATATATATATATATAAGTTTTTAACTATGTAAAACTTGCGAATATACAACATACTTCGCTGTCCCATTGTCTGTGCATATAAATAGATTGTCAGGTTTACTGACTCTTGAACATGCAACATATAATTGTCCATGGGAAAAACAATCCGTATTCAGATCTATACCTCATTATTCTAATGATTACCCATGAGTTTTGTTGATGGTGATTGCTAATAGAACATTCCCTGTGTCCCCGTCGTCATTTATATATCCCCCTGTGCCCCTGGCGTCCCCGTTGTAGTTGTGTCCCTGTGTCCCGGTCGTCATTTATATTCCCTGTGTCCCGGTCGTCATTTGTGTCCCGGTGTCCCAGTTTGTAATTTCTCTTTGAGTGTCCCGGTCGTCATTTATATTCCCTGTGTCCCGGTATCCCGGTTGTCATTTGTGTCCCGTTGTCCCGGTCTGTAATTTCTCTTCGAACAATCCCTGTGTCCCGGTCGTCATTTATATATCCCCCCTGTGCCCCCGGCGTCCCCGTTGTAGTTGTGTCCCTGTGTCCCGGTCGTCATTTATTTTTCCTGTGTCCTGGTCGTGATTTGTGTCCCGGTGTCCCAGTCTGTAATTTCTCTTTGAGTGTCCCCGTCGTCATTTATATTGCCTGTGTCCCGGTGTTCCGGTCGTCATTTGTGTCCCGGTCTGTAATTTCATCAGTTGACAAACATGACGTCAGTCGACAAACAACTTCATGACGACATACAGCTCAATCCTTATAATGACGTCAGTCGACAAACATGACGTTTGTCGATACACAAACATGACGTCACTTGATAGACATAACACACATACAACTTATTTTTATATATATAGATATTATAGTATAAATAGTATTATAAATAGTATTATAAATAGCATATAAATAGCATAATAGTATTATAAAGTATTGTAAATTATAAGGTAATTATAATGTATATTTTAGGTAATTATAAGGTAATTTCTTTTACACAGCAGAAGCAACATTATAAATTTGTGTTTACAGTTCTTCAATACAACAATCCTAGACATGGAAAAAACAATTCTGTGTAAACATTACGACAATTAAAATTTCTCATTTAAATTAATACATACCTCTATTCTCGTCGAACTCTTCAACTTGCTAAAGATGAAAAGAACTCTAAGTTGAAATTGTGTTATTACACCATGCACTGAGTCCAGTCTGTTCTGTAGCTCAAACATATCTGAAACTGCTACTGTCAGTGTTGTGGCTGGGCTCCACAAATGGTCGAACTTTTATTAGCTTTCCCAAAGGCTTTTAATTTTGATTAGTGTTGCCTATGCATTGGGTTTTTCAAATAGGGGGCAGGGTTCGGTAAACCACAGACCAAACTGAGGAATGTTTCGCGGAAATAGTGTAAAATATGACTTTCCTGTGTTCCGGCCTTTATTCAAAAAAACTCTCTACTGTTGGTCAGGTACACTCACAGGAATTTAATTCGAAGAGGGGGTTGGGCTAACACTGTGCAAAACAGTCAATTTATCTGAAATGCATTCCTGACTGCTCATGTGAGTGATCATTGAGTCCATTGACCCAAAGAAAAATTGAAATGATCTGATGTGCCCAATACACTTATTTTTTCATTATGAAGCATTTCTAATAGATTCGAAATCGAAAAAGATATTACTGAGCTGGCTGGCGTGGCTGAGATTCCTTTCCGTAGATATTCATGACTAGTAGAAAATCGTCCGATTGCCCGAGTGCCTCATTCGCTAACAAGCAAGAATACGCTAGACCAGACAAGTAAAACTGGTGAAAACCATGGTTTCCTCAGTACATCAGTCACCAAATCCAGGTATCATACTACTGCTACTAACAACTCAATTCTTTTATTGCAACCCTAGAAACTGGGGTTGAACCATATTGCTTGTACAGCTCACTGTTTCAGTCACTCGTCGCTGGTCGGAGGTCATTTCACAGGTCAATCATACAAGTGCTTAGACCACCTTGAGAAATTCCTTTGGAAAACTAGAAGCAAATCTTGCCAGCCTTTCGAAGTGTCCATGTTTCATAGGCATGATTGACTAGGGCCTCCAGCATTCTAATCTCAGTTTGCGGACTTGTCTTATTATTCTTCCAAACTGTTTTTTTCAACTGCAAAAATACCCTACGCTTTGGTTATTCTATTTTCACATTTCTACTGCTTCCACCTTCTTTACTTTTAGTACTACCTACTATAGTATACTATTGTACTTTCAGTGGTACCTATTAAAAGTACTTTAGTACTTTTTAGTGCCTTCAGTACTTACGGTAAGGAACTTTATCCATGTCATCGATTTTCTTTTTACCTAACGTGTCCTTTTCACCCGCAGTTATTCCTAGTCTAAGCGATTTAGTATTCTTGAAATAAATTTTCAAAACTAATATTAGAACCTCAACTCCAAGAACTTTCAGAAGCTCCTTAATTTCAAATTATTTTTTTTTTTTGAACATCCAGTGAAGGTGAGTTTTACATTTGCATTTTATACCCTGTTCTCCAATAACCTTCGCCGTGTTTTTGAGGACAAAGTCTATAAAAATGATGTATGAAAACGGATATAGGACAAAAGCCCACTTAACACCTGATTCCGTACGGAACCAACTACTAACCTCACTTCCTACCTTAACCGCAATAAAATGATTCGATACATAGCATACACATACACAGCACTATGATGCACGATACATATACATAGCACTTTGATGCATTTATCTAGTATCTAGTAAAGAATAAACACTAGCCCATAGTAACCAAAAAAAACTCCGAACCAAAAAAACAAATTTTTTTGAAAAGACTTCCAGTGAGGAAAAATCGCCATTTGAAGTTGATTTAGGAATGGTAACTATGATTTCGATTATGTTTAAGAGTAAAAGTTTATTGCAGAAACTAATCTATGGGAATTTCGAAAAATAACCTAATACCCCACAAAAATGGTGGATGTATGGTACATATTCTTTTACAAAAAATAAATTTTTAATCAAATCATTCCTTTGTAAGATGCAAACATTGATAAGAATATTGAGCATCAGACAGTCCTATATTTCTTCAGCAGGACTTGGGATATCTGAGTTTAAATAACAATCACCCAGTACTTTTCAATGCCTCTGATTTGAGACACAAAGTGAACCTTTGGCTCCCTTCGTTTCCCTGTAAAGGTTTTACCAGGACAGTAATTATATTCCACCCGTCTTTGAGTGGAGTCAAACAAGGATTTTCGCTCTGTAGGATTGTAGGCACAAAGCACATTCTTGGCTCCTCCATCGCCTCCTCCCCCCCCCACCGAGATCCCCCCAAAAAAGTATGCAGGTAACTATTTTTCACCAACCGGGTTGAACTTTATGGGGCAAGTAGTTTTGGGTCAATGGGTCAGAGAAGTTAGATTTTCAGAAACGGTTATTTTCTAAGCCCCACCTACTTTCCTTTGCATAGTACCCACGTTCATTTAAAACTTGGTTGCCAGATATATTCCGACAACCGAATATTAATCAAGAAATCTTAGACTGTTGGACCTTAACCTCCTGGCACTGGTTGCCAGCTTCAATGTTCGGGATTTCTCTTTTGTCACAGGAATTGACTTGTGAGTAAGAATCATAAAGCATGGTTATTTTCAAGGAACAGGGTCAACTTGGTTCTGCAATTACAGCTACCCTATATCGTTTCCTAGACTAGTGGTGGAGACATTTTTCTCCACGCTACTGCTTAACTAGCGATTATAAATAGTTATGCTACACAATTACCTAGTTCTGCAATTATTACTACAGTATTGTATACGTTAATCCATAGGAGATAGGCGTAGAATCAATTTTTTCTTACCGTCAGACATACAACAAACATGTAATAGGTGTTATGTTCTCAAGAAAAGTAACGCAGCCTTAACCAGTGCATACTTCAATTTTAGAAATTAGACCATAGATTTGGTCAGGTATTATGTTTCGGGGCAATTAGCAAACAGCGTTAGTATGCATTGATGGTGTATTTTCACAGCAACAACCTTCATTGAACGTAAAAAATAGGGAATAAAGTTGGTTTACCTAGTTCTGCAATTATTACTACAGTATTGTATACGTTAATCCATAGGAGATAGGCGTAGAATCGCCTATTAGGAGCATGTGGTCCATAGGAGCACTCCTTTAAGGAGCATGTGGTCCATTTCTGTTTTACTGTTTTAAGCAGCAATTCTTCTTAAACATACCATTTTGAGAGTCTTGAGGGATGGGCGATTCTCACAAAGTGACTAAAATAGGGATTAGGGGGCTTATTTCCATAGACGAATTAAAATTGTTAATTTCTCTTCTGTCTACCCTACCCTACCCTACCGCTTGAATTGAGAGGTAGGAGCTCCCTTGGTTCTTTCAAAAAGAGAATAAAAAATTATCTTATTTTGAATTAGTTTAATTTGAATAAAGAATCTAATTAGAAAAGTGATTTTAGCTATTATTGAGTTTTTTGTGGGGGTTGGAGTGGTTTGCTCCTGGATGAAGAGGTGGGGACTTGTAGGGATGTTTCTTTGGTAGGGGCCATGGTTGTATCGAGAAGTGGAGGGAGAGCCATAGTGCATATTTATTTTTGAGGTGATATGGGACTCAGCATGCAGTTTTTGCATAGAGATGAGAGATTATGTATGTTATGACTGTTATAATTTTTTTTAATAAACCCGAATGAACTGAACTGTCTGTCTATCCATCCGTTCACTGAATTTAAACTTATACTGTCCAAGCCAGAAACTTGAAAATTTCTTTAGAAACTCCTGGATTCAGAAGACCTGCTACAATTTCAAAAAAAAACAATATATACCATAAAAACAATAAAAACAATACAATAAAATAAAATATAATAAAAACAATACAATAAAAACAATACAATATACAATAAAAACAATAAAACAATATATACCATACAAGGATAGAACTTTCAGTAAAGATTTTCTATCATCTGAATCAAATACCTTTTCAAGATCTATGACACTGAGGATCAAAGGGATTTGGTGATTCAGACACCTCTTAAGCATTAAACTAACTGCTGAAGTTGGTTGACACATCTTCTACCCTTCCTAAGACAACACTGTTCTCCTCCTAGAATTACAAAATCTCTTAGTCTGCGTCATCCACGTAGGTTAAAATTATTAAATAGTTTTAAAATAATAATTAATTATAATCAGAGAAATAAATTGATATAATTAGAGAAAGATTGAGGTTGCTAGGACACGTTTTACGGATGAATAATGACAGATTGCCAAGGATCATCCTTTTCAGCCATCCAAGAAAGGATTTAAAGAATATTGGAGCTTCTTGGGAGGGTGTAAAGAGGAAACCTTTTAATAGCTTTTGATGGAGGAAGAGAATGCATGGCTGTATTTGCCTTAGGCAGCTTGGGGCTGGAGTTAGTTGCTAACAGTCGTAGTTATTAATAACAATAATAAACTCCCATCTGGCCGGATTGGCCGATTCGGGGCTTCTCCTCTAATGACATCATAACGATATTTTAATTATTAATAATAATAATTAATACAATAATAAAAAGATTAATGGTAGCTATCAAATTATAAAAGTTATTTAACTTAGTCGATGCATCTATTAGTTTTACAATGTTGTCTTGTAGCAGCTCTTGGTCTAAGGAGTATCGTCGTGCTGAGTAATTTGCTTTTTACAGAAATCAAGCTAAATACCTTTGTAATTATTACTTATAACCTCTGTTGCGAAAGGGGTTTGATCAAAGTTTTGCTAAAGTCGTAAGATACTTTCCCAATGCAATTACCTACTCTCCTTATAAAACTTCCGGTCATTGCGAGTAAATACAAGTAAAACGGGAGTGCTGCTCACATTTAGAAAGAATTTAATAAAGACTGTTCGTTCAGATTTCAGTAGTGAGCTATTCTAACATTTTGCAAATTATTTGGTGATTATTTTCCTCATTTTCAGCTACTTTTTCTTTCTGAGAAGTTTGAATTTTTGTCGTTGTTCCATTCTTGTGATAAAGGCCTTGCTATAAGTTGATACTTATAAGTTGTACCATGTTAATCCAAATAGAATTTCATTCTTCAGTAATTTCTCTCTGACTTTGCAACTACCCGATTTCATGTACTTATTAGCCAAATTTTTAACAGCCAAGGCCTCATGGTCTTTCTATCTTTTCAGTGCTATCTCTAACTCCACCTTGTGAAATAGATATTTCTTTAATTCCAAAATGTTGATTTTTTTTCTGTTTTTCTCTATAAAATATCTTCTGGCCTTATCACAGTTAAAAAAATTCTAAAAATGTTATTCCCATGTCTCTCTAACGCTTCCTTTGTTCCTAACTACCGCATGAAATTCAAATAGTCCTCGCAGCACATTAAGCCCAATGCACCTCTTGTTTAGTGCTACACTAGTGTTACCAGAGGCTTTTCCTTGTGTTAACTTCATTTGTTTGTAACTGGCGAGACTTACCATCTAGTGTCATCACGATCCCCCCTTCAAGAATTATCACTCCAACGCAGGATTATCATAGCAAAAGACGGCAATACCGTACCAAATCTAAAAAAAAATAGTTTTAACTCATTGTCGCCTTCAGATTTTTCTGTTTGTCTACGTATTTGAAGTCTCTACCAGATCTTCTCAAAGCTCCTTTTTCTTTAACTTAGCTGCTTAACAGTAGACATCCCGGTGGCGTGGATACCACTTCTGCCACAAAATGGATAAGCAATAAATTGTGGAGACATCTTTTGGAGAGCATCTTTGGAGACACTGTTAAGGTAGGATTGTTTTAGTTTCAGGATTTTGTCAGATCTAGTTTTCAACTTTTGGAACTTGCATTTGTCTTTTCGTCAAACTTCTTGTTTTAGGAAAAAGGGAAAAACAAGAAAAATCCTCTAAAAATACTTCAAATTTATGGGTAATTGAGAGATTACGCAATTCCGTTTGGGTAATTAGAATTGAAATGTTATATCCCTCCCCCCATCAATGCGCCTGTATACGTGCTAGACCTGAAAAATTCATTACTTAGTAGTGAGTAGCGCAAGTAGTGAAATTAGCAAGGATTAACAATATCCAAAACGAAGTTTTTAGGGGTCTGTTCACCAGCTTCAGCACTCTTAGAAATTTGTCACCTCTTAAATTATTATGTCTAAGAGCCAAGTTTCTAAGCTCATATTATGATTGCAGAATCCGTTGCAACCTAGTAAAGAATATACTGATTTCACGGTTGCCAGCTGATTAGAATATCACGTGGCATTGGAGGCTTTCAGAAGCAAACCTTACTACTGCCACTTTTTAGCCTTTTTTGAGTTTTATGCTCGAGAACTATATTTACTCTGAGCTTCAAACACAGTGGCGCCATTTCAGAAAACCTTAGGGGGGGGGCCAAAAATCGATTTTGGGCCCCCATCCAGCCTAAAAATTTTTAAAATTTTCGAACATGCCTTTAGGTACCGTACTACCTTTGGGGTTCGCATTTTGCAGCTTATTTAGGGACCAAAAACAGTACCAAAATAGAACATTTACTGTATAAATCAGAAACTTACGTACAGTTACTTCAGCAATGGATATCTCCTTTGCTTCATTTTTGCGAAGTCGTCGACAAGCTTCTCAAAATTGAGCTCCTTCACTGCAGCTTTCTCAGAGAATATAAGCAGCAAATGCGAAAGTCGCTCGTTTTCCATCGTTGTCCGGAGGTAGTCCTTCACAAACGTCAACACAGAGAAAAAACGTTCATTTGAGCACGTTGTGAGCGGGAGTGTGAGGACTACCCTGACGACCTTAAGAAGCTTAGAATAAGCTTCTTTCAATCCTCCGAGGCGTTCGAAGACATCTAAAGCGTTTGCCGGTTTCTGTGGAAGCTACGACACAAATGCACGAGCTATTAAAGCTTGACACTTCAGCTGCATAGTATCGATTCCCGCCTGATCGAAGTATGTCGCGATCACAAGAAGTAAATCTGAGTCCATAAAATCTTTGGATTTGGGGTTAAGGCAACGTGTGGCTTCTAGCACTGGCAGCTGGACAGAAAAACGCTCTTCAAACTAATTTAACACTCTGTCCAAAACCTCGTAGAACTCTCTCCGCATTTTGCCATTTTGTTTAAATATATTTACATTTTGTTTAACAGCCATTTTGTTTAATATATTTGAAAAATCTAATAAATATGTCTTTAAAGATGTCTTAATTGTCCAAAGTCTCTGGGGGAAGGTGTTCAATTTGTGGACTTTGCCCTTTTTTATAAATAGTATAGGTAATTGCGAAGTATACAGACGTTTTCAGTTTTTTTCTGGTGGGGGGCAGCTCGAGCAGAGGAGGTTATGTAGGAGGATCTTTCCATGGAGAAACTTTTCATAGGGGAGCTGAATTTTCAATCAAGGGGGCACTGGATTTCCAAGCATTATTAAAAAAAGAATAAGAAATTAAATGAAAAAAAAGTTTCTTCAACTCAAAGTAAGGAGCAGGATTGAAACTTAAAACGAAAAGAAATTATTACATATGAGAAGGTTCACCCTTTCGTCAATACCTCGCTCTTTACGCTAAAGTTTTTTTTTTAGTACTTTCAAAAGAGATATTTATTCTAATCAAACGGCCTTTGAGATTCAGGAGTCATTCTTAAAGAATTGGAACCAAATTTGAACAGCGTAAAGAGCGAGTATTGACAAGGGGGTGAACCCCTTCATATACTTAAAAATTGCTATCCGTTTTGAGCTTTAATGTTTCTTCTTACATTCAGTTGAAAAAACATGTCTTTTTTATTTCATTCAATTAAGTCCAATGTGCTATTCAATTTTATGTTTTGTAGGTTTTTATAGGTTTTATAGGTTTCTGTGATACACTTCTTTATTTATTTTTTTGTTTATGTAGGATTACCTTGCAAAGCTATCATTCCCTTGATTCTATATTTTAACCTAGAATCAATAAACACAAAATATGATGCACGAGTACTGCTGTCGGGTGATTAAACACTTTTTGAAGCAAGGTAAACTGAAGCTAGCCATAGTAATTCATGCGGACGAAAACTTATTAGGTTTGAAATTTCTTATCTTTGTCGCTTTTTGTTCTATCTTTCCTCTTCAAAAGAAGAAACTCAACAAGATTTGTCTGAGCATTATCTTATAAACAGTTCTTGGTAACGAGCTGTAAGTAAGGAGCGACCCGGCTCAATAGTAACCGAAACTCTAAAAAACGGAATTTGATACCAATAGATATGTCAACAGAACTAAACTTTTATGCTGATTTTAAATACATTTTGTTAAGTTTAGTCTTACCCTTCAAAGGTTACAAGCCTGAGAAATGTGCCTGATTTTCAAAAAATGGCTGAAACACCCTTAGAACTCATATAATCATAATAAAATCATACCATCAGATTCAGCGTATTAAGAGAACCCTATTGTAGAGGCTCCAAGCTCCTATCTGCAAAAATGTGGAATTTTGTACTTCATATTAGAAGAAAGATCACGGATGCGTGTTTATTTATTTATTTTTTTTGCCCAGGGGTGATCATATCGAACCAGTGGGCCAAGACATCGGGAGAGGGCTTATTCTAACGGAAATTCAAAGTTCTAGTGCCCTTTTTAAGTTACCAAAAAAATTGGAGGGCAACTAGGCCCCCTCCCACGCCATTTTTCCCCAAATTCCCCTGACCAAAAATCTGAGATAGCTATTTTGTTCAACATCGTTGAAAGGCCTAATAATAATGTCTTTGGAGATAACATGAAACCCCAGAGCTCTTGGGAAAAGGTCTTCAAGTTAAAAAATGTGACCATTGTTTACATATAGTATTTCTTATTCGGAAGCATGCATACATTTCTAGGGTGGGAAGGGGAGGACGATTTTTTTGGCTGGGGCTCGGGGAGAATTTTCCATGGAAAATGAATTTTCTAGGGGATGAACTTTTCAGGGGAAATTGTGTACTGGAAAAATTTTCCAGAATTCCTATACAAAATTTCTTTATATATCTTGCTTTCTATTTACTGGCTCAATTTCACGCTTGGAAGTGTTAAGGGTAATTGTCCCAGTAAATTTTAACCAGGATTGTATTGTTCAGAGGATGTTTCCAAGGGGGATTTCTCCGTGGAGGTGAAGCCAGATTTCCTGGCTTTATTTAAAAAATGATCAGAAATTAAATAGAAAAACACTCGTAACAAGTGCCATATGAGCTCGTAGCTCTGTTTCTGGTTCGTTCAGTAAGATTGGTCGACGAAACAAAATTTAAAATGTGGTAGATTTACTTACAGTCGGTTTGAAAAACGAAGCCAATCGTCGTTGCATCTTTATTTCTTCTTCTTTCCTTTGAGCTTTTATTTTCCTTTTTTTTGCACCACTCGCACCGGATGAACTCATGTTTCAATAATCCGATTTGAACTTGAACACAACTCAACACTGTTTCACGATTCTTTATTTGATGAAGGGTAACGAGAGACTAAATACAAAACTGGAATGACACCCTGGTCTGGATACCCTCTTTTCCAGATGTTAGCCTACACATAAATGTGCCGACTGACGGGATTCATTAATCACTGGAGAGACTTCAATGTCACAGAAGTACTCCGAGCCCAGAAAGGACTTTACAAACCCCTGCCAAAAGGGTGACCATAAATTAATTAGGGAGAACGGCAAAAACAGGATACTTTCTTGAAATGCAATAATCGTCGAGTATCTTGAATTTGCTATTTAGTAATAATTCACAGTAGAAATACGGTAAAAAAAAAGAGAAAAAAGTAGAACAAGGACGAATAAACAAAGAATTACGTGGTTGAAATTGGGCCCCTCCAGAAATCAGGAGGGGCCATGGCCCTCCCCTGCCCCCCCCCCCAAATGGCGCCACTGTTCAAACACCTAAAAGAATACTCTCTAAAAATAATATTTTTAATAAAAAAAAGTTTTCTATCGAAAAACTTCTTTTTATCTTTACAGCCTGACCTAGATAATTTAGTAAAGTCTTTAAAAACAGTTTTATGTTCAAGAACAAAAGACAAAAATCCCAATGTTCGATGTCCGTTCCCTCTCCCTGAAATCTCAAGAAATCTAAACTTTTAGTCACAACTTTTTATATTTTTTACTGCCTTGGTCAAACTAGCCATTGTGTGACTTATTTAGCAAAAATATTCACTGTCCCGTTCCCTTCGAAAGACTTCTGAGTTGCAAGTAAAACCTATATTTTGATATTGAATTCACGGTTGAAAAACTGGTAAGGTTTCACGAGTGCCAGCTTCAGATAAGGTAGTTTATCTGTTGGACCAACTGTTGCCAGATGGTGTGAATTGGGCAGGGGGAATTTTCCCTTCGTGTTTTTGTACCTCCTCCCCCATTCAGTTTTCAAAAATACCTTTTTTCGGTATTTTTCTTTGACAAATGGCTTTTATTGGTACTTTCATTGAACCAAAAGAAAAGCAACGTAATTGCCCTCACCTCTAAGTTTAAAAAACTACATTTTTGTATCCCCCCCTCAATTTCCCTGAATTGATATTACTGCTATTGCCACACGGCAAAAATTAGTCATTTTGTTCTTCCAATGTGATTGTACATTCAGTTGTTCAAATAAACGTTTATTTCATACCGTTTTTCCGGAAAAAATTACACCTCCGGCACATTTTCGCTCGAAAAATATGCCTTCGGCTAACATCCTGTTTTTACGGCTGCAATCTATAAGTAGCCTCTGGCAAAACTGCCTAGACGAACAAAATTATAAACTCAAAAATTTCTAGCCACTTATGGGCCTATGCAATGATGTTGAATCTTAAGGGTACCTTCTAAACTTATTGATGAATAATATTTAAGAGCTAAATAAGTTCCCTAAATTCAATAGCTTGACTCGTTCCATTTAAGTTCTTTAGCATTCACGACTCTTAAACGTACTTCTATTAGTTAATTACAATTGAGTTTTTATAGCAAAAAATGTATTAAACTTACCCACCCCGTGGATAATAAAACAGGATCGTTAAACAGAAATTTAGTAGTTTGCTCATGATCAAGATTTATAAGCAGAGCCGTATACAGAACAAGAGCTAAGAGCTCATATGGCAATTGTGACGAGGTCGGCAGAGCCAAGAGTTCATATGGTATGAGCTCTAGCAAAATTCTAAGAGTCAATAGATTGTTTTAAAAGGAAAATCAGAGGCTTAATGCCGGTCGGGATTTAAAATAAGAGCTCCGAGTCACGAGGTCCTTCTAAATATCAGAATTCATTAAGATCGGATCACACACTCGTAAGTTAAAAATGCCTCAATTTTTCCTCTCCCTTCACCCCCCCCCCAGATGGTTGAATCGGGGAAAACGACTTTATCAAGTCATTTTGTGCAGCTCCCTGACACGCCTACCAATTTTCATCGTCCTAGCACGTCCAGAAGCACCAAACTCGCCAAAGCACTGAACCCCACCACCTAACTCCACCAGAGAGAGCGGATCCAGTCCGGTTACGTCAATCCCGTATCTGCGGCATTTATAGGCGTTTTCCAAGATTCCCAGTTTCCCCCTCCAGCTCCCCTCAATGTCAAAAGATCTGGTCGGGATTTGAAATAAGAGCTCTGAGACATGAGTTCCTTCTAAATATCAAATTTCATTGAGATCCGGTCACCTGTTCTTAAGTTAAAAATACCTCAATTTTTCTGGTTTTTCCAAATTAAAAACCCCCAGCTCCCTCAAAGAGAACTATGTCAATCTCGTATCTATAATTTCTGCTTATTTTTCTCATCAAGTTTCATCCCGATCTCTCCACTCTAAGGGTTTTCCAGGTTTTCCAGTTTCCAAGATTTTTGTTTTCCCCTCCAATCCTCTATGTCCCTGGATCCGATTCGAATTGAAAATGGAGCATCTGAGACACAAGGTTCTTCTATATGTCAAGTTTCATTAAGATCCGATCACCCATTCGTAGGATACCTCGATTTTCACGTTTTCCAAGAATTCCGGTTTCCCCCTCCAACTCCCTTCAATGTCACCGGATCTGGTCGAGATTTAAAATGAGAGTTCTAAAGCACAAGATCCTTCTAGATATCAAATTTCATTAAGATCTGATCACCCGTTCGTAAGTTACAAATACCTCATTTTTTCTAATTTTTCCGAATTACTCCCTCCCCCCCAACTCCACCAAAGAGAGCGGATCCAGTTATGTTAGTCACCTATCTTGGACTTGTGCTTATTTTTTCCGCCAAGTTTCATCCTGATCTCTCCACTTTAAGCATTTTCCAAGATTTCCGGTCCCCCCCCCCTAATGGCACTGGATCCGGTCGGGATTTAAAATAAGAGATCTGAGTTTCGACGTCCTTCTAAATATGAAATTTCATTAAGATACGATCACTCTTTTGTAAGTAAAAAATACCTCATTTTTTCTAATTTTTTACAATTAACCCTCCCCCCAACTCCCCCAAAGAGAGCACATCCGTTCCGGTTTATCAATCCCGTATCTAGGATTTCTCACCAAAGTTTCATTTTAAAGTTGTATTTTTCTCACCAAGTTTCATTCCGATCCCTCCACTCTAAGCGTTTTCCAAGATTTGAGGTCCCCTTCCAACTCCCCCAATGTCACCGGATCCAGTCGGAATTTAAAATAAGAGCTCTGAGACACGATATCCTTCCAAAAATCAAATTTCATTAAGATCCGATGACTCCTTCGTAAGTTAAAAATACCTCATTTTTTCAAATTTTTCAGAATTAACCCTTCCCCCCCCCCCAACTCCCCCAAAGAGAGCGGATCCGTTCCGGTTATGTCAATCACGTATCTAGAACTTGTGCTTACTTTTCCCACCAAGTTTCATCCCGATCCCTTAACTCTAAGCGTTTTCCGAGATGTTAGGTTCCCCCCCTCAGTTCCCCTCAATGTTACCGGATCCAGTCGGTATTTAAAATAAGAGCTCTATAAAATGCATGTAAACAAACTCTTCTTTGAGACCTAAAAAAGTCAATGGGAGGTTAACCCCTTCTTCTTTATTCCTTTGATACCCCCCCCCCCCCGAACAAAATCCTTTTGGTAGCCATCCCCAACAAAAATCCTGGATATGGCTGAGCTTACAAGGGTGGTTTTTTTACAGGTGCGACCTCCTTGCTTCTTGTCTTAATTTAAACCTCTGGACTCAAACCATGACGATTGTGCCAGGTTGGACCGATTTTCACCAATTTGACTTAAAATTAAATTTTGATTTAAAACTAAAATTTATTTAAAATCGACTTTAATATAAAAATAAAATTGCTGTTTCTATTTTCCTACGATCTATCTTGTCTGAACACCCCATCCAGCTTGTTTATTTTTGGCCAGACTGATTTAAATTAGGTTCGCTAGATTGAAAATTAGAATTGAGGAAAATTAGCAAAATCCAGTTATTCTACGTTCCCAAGATGTTAAAGTACGCAAATCAATTTGAAATGTTATATTTATAAAAATAATTATAAATACTCACGAAAAACTTAGGGGAAAATGCTGTCAAATAGGCAAAGAAACACAAGTCAATCTCAACTTCGAATATTTCTACATTTTCAAACAGCAATCATAGGCACTTTAATAGCAAAATACCAAAATAAAATAACAAAAAACATAAGCAAGAGACACCACTAATTCTATGTCCGAACATCTTGGCACTGGAAGTTCCATACTAAATGTCAAAAATATAAATAGCGTGTATCTACAATAAATAGGACCATATATAAAGGCAGTATACGTCTTCACAATCAAGAGACAGAAGAACAAATTACCTTATCTTGGAGACAAGTAATTATTGAAAAAGTTCCCTTTTAGGAAGTTTCGAAAAGTTTCAGTACCAGGATTAAAAACGGTAATTTTAAATTTCTTTCAATTTTCTGGGTAAAGGAGACACTTTTTCAGGGGCTCGGAGGGGGGATACCATCCGTCGAAATTAGTTAAGAGGCAAAACGTATTGGAGCTGCTGAAAATTACAGACGCACTCTTAAAAAGTCTGATATTATCAGGGGGCGAGGGATTTTCCTGATAGCCCCTGGGAAATATATTTTGATGGTCTGAAAGACATTTATAGAAAACTGAAAGTATCAAACTCACGGTGTGTCTCTACGCCGTAGAGACAAATACTAGTAAAACGTTACTAGTGATAAAGTGTGATAATGTGATATAGTGATAATTGTGATAAGTGATAAACCGTTTAATAGTAAAACAATTAGCACGAATGCTGAGATTTTATAACTGACCCAATAAAGTATATATGCACAATTCATTATGGTCAGGAGGAAAGGGCAGAGATCGTAAACTCATCAAAAGAACAAAATGGCTAGGTAAACGGAAATTAGAGGAAAGATACAAAAAAACTATCGTATGCCTGCATCGTACCCCAATTTACCCTCTCCTGTGTGCGTGCCAGTGCACATTGGAGTACACTGTTAGTGCATATGAACTCGCAGTGTAAAAAAAACTTCTTTTTTTTCAAACCAATGAAAGTCCCTTTCGAGAATCCCAGGGTATGAGACCATAAATCAGGTATTTTATTTCAAATGGAGAATTATAAAATTTCAAATTGAATCATTTTTGAAACTCCAAAATGAGCTTTGTTACAGATCTAAATATTTGAGTTTCTTCAGAAAGACCAAAATCAAACGAAAATAATTATAATTTTACCAAACTTGGATTTAAAGTTTTTATAACTTGAACCCACTTGAACTATTCGTGCCTTTCTATAATTCGAAAGAAACGTATGGCTGCATTTTATGCAGAGTTAAGAAGGTATACTTAAGGTAAGTATAGGTAAAGTAGGTAGGATACGCTGCATCCTACCCAAACACATTCATTCGTTTCATCACGATTTTTAGTTTTCACTTCGTTCTGCTGAGGTATTGTATTTTGTACATATTTGATAAAAATTAGTCAGACATCGCCAAAGCTAGTCGAGCCTATTATGTACCAAATTGATTAAGTAAAACTTTTTTAAATTTTAATGTCAATATGCTCGATTTGTCATAGCTTTGGGTATCCGTATGAACATGCACAAAAAATGGGGAGAAATGGGCTAGAGAATGGGCTAGAAATGTAAAGAAATGGGCTAGAAACTTCTTTTTAAAAGCCAATTGAAGTAATCCCATAACACAATATACTTAAAGACTTTCCAAGCCAAAATATAAGCCCAAATACAAGCATAAAAAAAAATTCTTGACATTCGTTAAGTGTAAGATTGTTACAAAAAGGCTAAAATAGGAAAAATATTTTCTTTTTAACATTCTCTGTTGTTTATTTCAAGAACTTACTCGATTTAGTCTCAGAACAATTCCTAGGTTTTATAGCATCCCTAGGATATACTAAAATATCCAGATCGTAAATAAGCAGGGAACTAATCAAGGTTACAAAAAGATACAAAAATAAATATAAAAAACTACGTTAATAGGTTGTATCTTTGTTGAAACAGCGGTAATGGATCAGCGGGAGATGAATCATCTTCAGAGCTAGATGACACAGTTGCCATTTCCAAAGCAGCCCTTTCTAGAAGAAAACAAGAAAATTTAGTTAGAAATAGGATGAGAAGACGAGCTAAATTTACTTTCCTTGAGTGACTGCTCACTACGGAGCGTTCAAGACATCAAATCCTTGCTGAAAAGCATAATAAAACTGATTTTATGGGTGCATTAGAGTTCATTTCAGGGGAAGGGTCTTTTCTTTTATCAATCCCAACAAATAAGTGTCTCCTATGGCAATAACCTATTGCCTTTTAAAACATTTAAAATGAGTATACCCTATTCTTGCCTCGCTATTTGCAAGGCTTTGGTACTCCAGCATAAACTAATGCGTAGCTGCCGGATTAGAAAATAGCGCTTTCTAAAAGAAAGCCCAAAATCATGCAGAATCAGAATAGCAGTTGAAAGTTCACTTGAATCGTCCATCAAAAATAACAGATATCTTTATAATATATTCAGGTTGTTTGAATAATTAAAAAGTCAATCATTTTTATTATCTTCAATGAACCCTTTTATTAACCATTTCACTTTTAACCGTTTTCCAAAAAAAAAAAAACTCTCCCTGTGTCACTTTTTGTATCTAAAACCTAAAGCTCATTTTCACAAGGATGACAGTAGAACTCATGTTCATCTCTGATTTTAACAAAAAGGTGGAAATCTCCATCCAGCTTTAACCTGGTTTCAAGACAGATCTGAACTAGAGGTCTTCGTAAAGGACAACAGAAGATGACTGATAGGAGGATGGTAGCAAAAACAAATTTTCATTGAACAAATCCAGCGCAAAAATGGAAGCTCACGTTGATAGATGACTATCAAACAGCTCTTATCCTTTTGCAAGTGGGCCCCTAGATACTTTTTCTTTCTTTCAAGAAAAAAAAACAAACAATTTTCTTCAAAACCTTTCCACTCGTCAGGACTAGAAACTATATTTTAGCAGTGTCTAAACCGGTTCCCTCTGAAGTGTGGTGAAGTATAGAGTACTCATAAAAAATATTTACAATTTTACAAGAAGCATAGCTCAGTCCAGGGGGTTTCTCCTCTTTACTCATTCTTAGAAATTGATGTTTCATCACGTAATAACTTTCCACTGTTAAACTTTTATGAGAGAATCCCTCCCTCTTTTTTTTAAGGATCAAGCACTTAGGCAATAAAATAGGATGGGTTACTAGTTCCGATGAAGCGCTTACTGGAAGAAAACATGAAATTATGCATAAAAACCAAAGTTTGTGAAATCGTGCAGAATCAAAGAAGATTATCATGATAAAATGCCTGATTTGAGAAAATAATAAATAAATATATATATTATTTATCCTTCAGTGTAGCTAGGGTTTTTCAGGGGGTGGGTGAAATACAAGTGCAGAGTCTATATGAAACTTTTTTGAATCCGACGTCAACAAATCAATTTTGGAAAAGCTTCTAAGACTTTGGGATTCTAAAGATTAATTAATCTTAGCCAAAAAGAAAGATGGGATAAAATAGTCTGGGTAACTATGACATTCATGAGATCAGTGTCTTGAAACATCAGAAAAAAAAAAAAAAAGTCAAAATTTGTCACACTGTCGCTTTATATCTTGAAATAGAGAAAAAATTAGGCAGTGAGGAGTACAACCCCTCTGGTGAACCCTCATGTTTGTGCTACGGAATAATTGAATTGTTTTAGTAGTTTTGTTTCTCTTATGATGAGGGTTCCATAGCTTGGAAATAGTAAGAGGAAAAAAACCCTAATTTTTTTCCGATATGGCGAACATGAAACAAGGAAAAAAGGTGTTTATAAACCTCTAGTAATTTACAGCAGTTTCTGATCGAGACTTAGTAAAAAGCATCAACATCGAACGACTCAACTTTGCCCTAAATCATTGCTAAAAGTATTACTCTAATCTTTACCAATGGCCTTGGCAACGTACATTTTGTTGTTTTCGCGAATGAATGGGTGATTTCATCAAAACGGGTAATCTTAGAAAATAATGATTGGACAGTACCCAGAAATGATTTCCCATCCAGTATTTTTTTATTTTTTTTTTTGCTCGTTCCTAAAACAGGTAGAATAAATAAAAGCTTTGCGATTATTCACTGGTGAAAATATAGCCTACAACTCACATCCATTTTTAGATGTGCATTCGAAGGAGTCTTATTAGAATTTATTAGATTAATAATAATTAATAATTTAAATTATAATTAAAATAATTAATTAAATTATTTAAATACAATTAAAATAATAATTAATAATTTATTAATTTAATAATTTATTTATTAAAAATTTATTAAAAACTCATGAAAAATTTTCAAGAAGATAACAGAGCAATTCGCTTTTAATCAGACACGTCAACAGGAATTCACAAAGCAACGTTGCTTGGCCATTCTTATTTGATACATTTTATTGTTTTCTGCCACAGCTTAAAAAAGTTACAGGTTGATTCAGGGTGGCCAAAGGTAAACTTTCAGTGCTTTTTGACACTTTTTCATATTGGATGACACAGGGACATTTTAGGTCTTAAAAAGGCCGTTTTTTAAGAGAACAAGAGCTATGAGCTCATATGGCACTTGCGACGAGGCCGGACGAGCCAAGAGCCAAAAGTTCATATGGTTTGAGCTCTAGCTAAATTCTAAGAACCAATAGATTTATTTAAAAGGAAAATCGGAGGCTTAATGCCGGTCGGGATTTAAAATAAGAGCTCTGAGTCACGAGGTCCTTCTAAATATCAAAATTCATTAAGATCCGATCAGCCACTCGTAAGTTATAAATACCTCATTTTTTCTAATTTTTCCTCTCCCTTCAGCCCCCCAGATGGTCTTATCGGGGAAAACGACTTTATCAAGTCAATTTGTGCAGCTCGCGGACATGCCTATCATTTTCCATCGTCCTAGCACGTCCAGAAGCACCAAACTCGACAAAGCACTGAACCCCACCCCCTAACTTCCCCTAAGAGAGTGGATACAGTACGATTACGTCAATCACGTATCTGCGACATTTGCTTATTCTACCCACCAAGTTTCATCCCGATTTCTCTACTCTAAGCGTTTTCCAAGATTTTGGAAAACGCGGTTTCCCCTCCAACTCCCCCCCAATGACAACAGATCTGGTCGGGATTTGAAAAAAGAGCTCTGAAACGTGAGTTCCTTCTAAATATCAAATTTCATTAAGATCCGGTCACCCGTTCTTAAGAAAAAATACCTCAATTTTTCTAATCTCTCCAAATCAACACCCCCCAGCTCCTCCAAAGTGAATAGATCCATTCCAATTATTTCAATCACGTATCTATAACATGTTCTCATTCTTCCCTTCAAGTTTCATCGCGATCTCTCCACTCTAATCGTTTTTCAAGATTTCTGTTTCCCACATCCTACCCCCTATATCCCCGGATCCGATTTGAATTGAAAATGGAGCATCTGAGACATAAAATCCTTCTATAGATCAAGTTTCATTAAGATCCATCACCCATTCGTAAGATAAAGATACCTCAATTTTCACATTTTCCAAGAATTCCGGTTTCCCCCTCCAACTTCCCCCAATGTCACCGGATATGGTCAGGATCTAAGATAAGAGCTTTAAAGCACAAGATCCTTCTAAATATCAAATTTCATTAAGATCTGATCACTCGTTCGTAAGTTAAAAATACCTCATTTTTCTAATTTTTTCGAACTACTCCCTCCCCCCCCCAACTCCACCAAAGAGAGCGATCCCAGTCCAATTATGTCAGTCACGTATCTTGGGCATGTTTTATTCTTCCCACTGTGTTTCATCCTAATCTCTCCGCTTTAAGTGTTTTCCAAGATTCCCCCCCCCTGACGCTGGATCAGCTCGGGATTTAAAATAAGAGATCTGGGCTACGAGGTCCTTCTCAATATGAAATTTCATTAAGATATAATCATTTCTTCGCAAGTTAAAAATACCTCATTTTTTTCCAATTTTTCAGAACCAACCACCCCCCCCCCAACTCCCCCAAATAAAGCGGATCCGTTCCGGTTATGTCAATCCCTTATCTAGGACCTGTGCTTATTTTTCCCAGCAAGTTTCATCCCGATCCCTTCACTCTAAGCGTTTTCCAAGATTTTAGGTTCCCTCCCCCCAACTACCTCCCTTAATGACTCTGGATTCGGTCGGGATTTAAAGTAAAGGATCTGAGTTACAAGGTCCTACTAAATATGAAATTTCCTTAAGATTCGATCACCCCTTCGTAAGTTGAAAATACCTCATTTTTTTCTAAATTTTCAGAATTAACCCTCCCCCCCAACTCCCCCAAATAGAGCATATCTGTTCCGGTTATATCAATTACGTATCTAGGACTTCTGCTTATTTTTTCCACCAAGTTTCGTCCCGATCCCTCCACTCTAAGCGTTTTCCAAGATTTTAGGTCCCCCTCCTACAACTCCCCCAAATGTCACCAGATCCGGTCGAGATTTAAAATAGCAGCTCTGAGACACGATATCCTTCTAAATATCACATTTCATTAAGATCCGATCACCTGTTCGTAAGTTAAAAATAGCTCATTTTTTCTATTTTCTCCGATTTAACTGTCCCCCCCCCCCGATGGTCGAATGGGGAAAACGACAATTTCTAATTTAATCTGGTCTGGTTACTGGTACACCTGCCAAATTTCATTGTCCTAGCTTACCTGGAAGTGCCTAAAGTAGCCAAACCGGGATCGACAGACAGATCGACAGAATTTGCGATCGCTATATGTCACTTGGTAGATATCAAGTGCCGTAAAAAGGGTCACTTTCTACATTAAAAAAAGATAAAACTGTCAATTATTAAGATTTTTGGATTTTTTATTGCTAATGAATTAATCTTATCTGGTTCATTCTTTCTTATTAACTAGGAGTTTTTGCCCTTTCGATGGCGTGCTCATTTTTTGCTTTCGGCAAAGTGACAATCCTGTAAACAAATAAATGGATCTCATTAAAAAAATAATAAATAAAAAACATAAGCAAGTAGCCATTTCCCCGCCAGTTTCTATACCAAAAATGTATTCGTTCGCTCATTTTAACACTTTGATCTCAGAAAGTTTTGTCAACCCTAGATGGATTCCAAAACAGATTTTCAAAAGCAGACGAATAAAAGTCAAACGAAGGTGAAGCTTCATTTTTCTTCGCACTTTTTTTAAACATTGACGGAAAGTGTCACAAAGGATGGGGATTTTAGAGAAAAAGTTGAGGGGGAAAATAAGCAAAATTACTTCCAATTCAAATCCCGGAGGGCCTAAGCTCTACGGCGTATGCGATCTCACAAGGGAAATAAAAATACAAATTTTAGTGAATTATATTTACCTTAAGGAAATGGGATGCGAGGAAAAAAGAATTCTTTTTGTTTTGTGGATAAAAAAAGGGTGCCGAAGAAACATTTTTAAATATCCAAAGCATTAATTAGAATACTTTTCATGGCACTTAGCTTATCACAACATTTTTCTCTATGGGATGCAATGACTGAGCCGAATATTGAGAAAACGATAAGTTTCATTTACATTTTTAGGGCTAAAAACAAGCAGCCATTTGTCAATCATAATTCAAAATTTCGTTGAAAAAACAATTAAATTTCTAGATACCTCCCTATATATTCTTAGTCGTTTAAAAGCACATCAAGCACCATTATCTTTCACCCAGTTCAAAAATTTTCGACGTGATTTTGAAAAAGTAGGTTTTTAAGCTAAATACTCGTTTTACTCGTCAATCATTAAGTATCAACACAACTTGATACACTGAGGCCTGAGTCGGACACACTATTCTTTTTCCATCCCAATCTGCTTAAAACTTCACTTTGACCCTCTCCAACCCTCACCGATAAGTCCTCATAGGTTCAGTCGATTATTAACAATCTCATCCCAGTCAATTCAGAGACGTCCAACCTTTCTCATACCATCTTGGGGCTCCTAGGGACACAGACTTTTTGTCCCAAAATAAACGTTTTTTTATCTTCAATATCCATTTTTTATTCTTTTTTTTTAACACAAAGATATTTAATTTACTCACACAAGAAATCGCCTTTGGAACTTCCAAATTTTGGTGAACTCTTTGGGTAGTAAAATAAAAAATTAAAATATGTCTCAAATAAAAGTCAAAATCGACTTAAAATTAATAGAAACTGTTCAGTACATGAGGGGGAATAGCCCCCCCCATCAAGCCCTCGCTCTTTGCCTTAAATTTTGTATTTTAGCCCCAATTTTTCAGAACAAATCCTGAAACATAAAGGCAATTGGAATGGTATAAATTGGTATAAATGGTATAAATTGGTATAAATTGGTATAAAATAATTGGTATAAATGGTATATTTCTTACAATATCTCAACAACGAAAGAGCTTATTAACGCGCATTTGGTTTAAAGAATAAAATTTGCAGTTCAAATGTTTCAAAAGGCAATCGGTAAATGAAAGACTCACAATTACCCATTAACTAAACTTGTTTCACCACAAAAGCCTCACAAGTTTTGATTATGCAAAATCTATCACTTTTAAAGTTACTCATTTAGCACATACAGATTTGCATAATTTTCGAAGCAGGAAAAAAAAACTCCCCCAAAAAGGGTGCCATCTTAATGGAACCGGTGCAATGAAATTCAACATGTGTGACAGACCTAAGGCCATTATCTGCAAAATATTAAATTCTTCCGTTTTTTTGTAAAGTGAATATATATATATATATATATATATATATATATATATATATATATATATATATATATATATATATATATATATATATATATATATATATATATATATATATATATATATATATATATGTGAAGGCAAACGCACCAAATAAGCTCTTTCTATCGAAGAATCGATGAGGAAAAGTTAAATCTTGATTTGAATAATTTGTTTTTAGGGTTGGTAGTTCTCCTCGCCTTAGGGTAAGCCTATGAAAAATCCTGGTTAAACTAGGCAAAACGAACGGAAGTCAAGTTAAAAAAAATAAATACAACGAGGTTTTATCCAGTGAAAGTAAAAAGTGACGCTAAGACTTAAAACACACATAAAATAATTAGGATATTCAGGAGGACTGCCCCCAATCCCCCCACTCGTTACGTAAAGTCCAATTCCTTGTTTAATTATTCTTGAACCACTGCACAAACACAAGGGCCGTAGAACTGTAACAACAAGTGTTTTAAAGCACTGTCAAACTTTAGCGGGGGTTGAGGAGATGGCAGCCCCCTCCCTTCTGATATACGGAATAATTACTGTTAGTTTTAAGTTTTAGTTTTGTTCTTTACTTTCATTGCCAAAATCTTCCCCCTCGCGTATTTTTTAATTTAATTAACGAAAGAACTATTTTTTTTTAATGTCAAGAGTTCCAAGGTTCCAAGAAAAGTGACCAAGTTAGTATCATCTTATTGTCAAGAACTTCGTAAAAAGCAAGGAAAGAACTATGTAAGGAAAGATTTGAAAAAGTAAGGAAAGATTGCACTATGATCAATCTTTTATAAAGATAAAATGAGAGAACAGAAACCAAATTTTATAAACAATCGCCAACGGTACTCTATGGCCTGAGGAATTACTTCTTTGGCCCAAGTTTGGAGTGAAGCTCTTTAGGCTCTTTTGAACATTTTCAAACGACTAAAATCAAAGAATTTGGGAATAAAAGCTTTTGCGTTAAATTAGATAGCACTCAGCCTCCTGTAATATTCAAATGTTCAAAGAATTAACATAAAATAAACTGAGACTTCCCAAAAATAGGATAAAAATGGATTTTTTGTTCAGATGCGTCTTTTAGGAAATTTCTTGGATCTCACTACAGACTTCTTCAGCCCACCCCAAAAGGAAAAGAAAGGTTGTTCCTGGGCTTAACAAGAAACTTATAAAAAAATAATAAAAAAAAAATCAAATTATAACTTATAACAAGAAACTTATAAGGAAAATATTCAACTTGTGACAAAGAAAACTTAAAGGAAAATTTTCAATGATATTTTTTTTTTACTATAGCCTTCTTCAGCCCTACCCCAAAGAAAAAGGGAGATCCACTGGAAACTCAGAATATAAGAAACTTTGAGCGCTAACACCTAACGCTGGAAAATTTAGGCCGAATCACTAAACAGCATTCTGTCATTATCATACAAACAAGTTGTAAACTGTAGCGTTATCATGTCTTGTTGTTCAGGGGATCTTCCAGGAGGGCAATGATAATCAGAATGTACGAACATATATAAGATCCCCAGTCTTTTTTAGCGAGTGTTAATGTATTTAACACTTTTTATTTACAAATTTATTTACATTATTACATATTTTTATTACATTTATTTTTTATTTATTACATATACTATTTATTTACAAATAAATAGGAATACTCCGTCAGCTCACAATTTCAGTCTTATCAAATAGAATTTATAAAGAATCAAGGACTCGACAGCAAGGCTGTATTCAGGGGGAATACGGGTTTTAATCCCCCTCCCCTACTTTTCCCGGAAATGTGTGTCCAAATCATTAAAAGTAACAAAAATGCACAAAAATCCCATCGGACACAGACAGTCAAACCATAATAATAATATTTATATTATATTTATAATGTTTATCCTGTATGGTGTATTATATTCATATATAGTGGCTATAGATAATTATATTTTACCCCCTACCCCCTTCACACACGTACGATTAGAATTGACTTTTCATACGTCTGCTCAGCCAATTCGAGCGTGCTATCCCATCGGACACAGACAGTCAAACCATAATAATAATATTTATACATAATACATAATACATACATAACTATAAATACTATACATAATAATGTATAGCCTACATAGTGCTACATGCTACATAGTGTTATATTATATAGCATTATATATGTTCATATATAGTGGCAATAGACAATTATATTTTAAAATGTTCAAAGGCTTAAACTTAGGCGTAAAATTTATCTATTTTTATCTGCTTTTTTGTATCAGTTTTGCATGGCTTTACCAGGTTTGTAATCCACAAAAATATATTATAAAACTATTGCACGTAAATAAATACAGAAGGGCATAACTTATCATATTTTAAAATACAAAACTGTGGTTTAGACTTAAACGACTTAATAAGCGTGGTCTAGGCTTACAAAACTAAAAAAAAGCCTAACTATGAAAAAAAAAAAAAAAAAAAAAATGATCAGGCCCGCCATCTACTTCATTTTACCCAACCACACAATTAGGCTTTCGTTCCACTAGAGAAAAAGAGACTTTATTCACCTATAGTGCCATGGTAAGCCTTTTTCTTAAATCATTGATTTACGTCTGCGAGGCATTTTCGAAAGCCAACCCCATTGTTTGTTAAGTGTATATCAGAGAAGGAAGCCAAACAACCCCCCCTTAAGACCTGATTGGTACTCCTGTTTTCTACAAGTGTTACCGGCTTGTTATTACAGTCGGTAATAACAAGAAAAAGTTCAACTTCGTCAGATTGGCTCTTTTGTGAAAAATTTCTGCCCAGTAAAAAGAACAATGACTTTTTGAGTCACAAGATTTTTTAAAAGTATTCCCTCTGTGGTTTAAACCCGTGCTTATCCTCGAATATGACCTAATAAAAATAACAACTGGTATATCAGAGATACTGAATCACACACACAAAAAAAGTAGTTAAGAACGAAGTTCTAAAGGGTTTTCTTTTATTTATTATAATTGATTGTAACTTTGGGGTTCATTTTTGGGGTTTGAGATGAACGGAAGGAAAAATAAGAAGTTTTTTTTGACATAAGATTGAGAAACAGTTTTAGATTTGGTGATATTTTAGTTTTTGTTATATAAAGAGATTCAAGCTTTTGATTGAGGAATTTCTTTTTTATTTAAATACTGTTTTGAATAAAAATGACTATTATTAGAGGATATTTCTTGGTTTTGTTAAAGTTATTTCAATTCCACTAATTAGAAAAACAGTTTTCTAAATAAATTAAATCAATACACATTCCGAAATTGACAAGGATGAGGTGTGTGCATGACGACCATTATCATTACTTCATCGTTTGTGCATACATGTGTATATTTCTGCATATGCAAGAGCATTTCTTAGTGAAAATATATAAATATGAACATCTGACAAAAACTTATATTCAGTTTTTGATAAGACTCTCCTTTAATAAAATCTCTGTTTGAATAAAAAGACTATAATTAGAGGATAATTACTGTTTTTTGTTAAAATAATTTGAATTCCACTAATTAGAAAACCAGTTTTCTACATAAGTTAAACCAATCCACGGAGATAGTTATTAAATAATTATTATTAGTTATTAAGAGACAGGGACTGATTAAATCTTCTTCGAAATTAATCTAAACCTTAAAGCTTTGATCTAAAAGTCTTAATTATCCTTCCAGTATTAAATTACAACCCACTCTCAGAGTTTTAATGTTATTATGATGTTAAAAACACGCTTTTTGAAATCATCCCACGAGAATTAGTTCGATTATCTTTCAACTGTTACAAGAATGTTCTATCCCTTTTGGAGTTAACAACAAAACTTGTATTATTATCTATCTATAAGTAAACATTTTGTTTTTTGTTTTTCTTCCTTTTTTGTAGAGTGGTTAGTTTATAATGAAAGGAAAAAAATAGCATAAGCACGGATATATATACATATATATATATATATATATATATATATATATATATATATATATATATATATATATATATATATATATATATATATATATATATATATATATTATATGTATATAATATGCATAATAGTTAGAAAGAAAATGACATTACCTTAAAGGTTTTAAATTTTGAACACGCTACAAGACAAATCTTAGAAAATCAGGGTTTTCAGGTATGAATGGTCCTAAAATGGGGCTAGGGAGCAAAAAATTACTTTATAATGTCCTTGATTCTTAAAAAAAAAAATGAGCAGATTTTATATCTGTATTCTGTAACTTACACAGGAGAGAGATTAAGACAGAAGCAGTTCATTAAAATGACAAAATTAAATGGGCGAAATCAAAGACAAAGTATAGTTTTTGGACAGACAAGAGATAGCACTAATTGTTGACTACCCTTCACCAAAGCCAAAGCAATACCCTTCACCTGCCAAACCCGTGTCATTTACTAAAAGATGTTCAATACCGTTTTTAATAGAAACGAGTTCGTAGCCCGTGTAGAAGAGGTGAAAGAAAAGGATTTATTTTATTAAACCAATATATCCTCGTAAATGAAATATTTAAGTAATATTTTTCATATTTTTGGGAAAAGTCGGGATTCCAGAATCTTTTTCTTCGGCTGCTTGACTCTTAAATAACTTATTAGTTTTTCTCTCCAGGAAAAGTGAAAATTGGCTTTGAGTTACTTTTCTTCTAATTCCTTTTTTTAGCATGTTGCGGACACTGAAGTATGCTAAATTTTGAAATATTTGCAAAAAAATTTCGGAGCCTTGAGTCGGCAACACATGCGCTGCTTTCACTGTCCCGAATTATATGGTATTTCCCAAAATTTCCAGGCAGAAACTGAGTTTCCCGAAAACTCTCTGTAACCAAACATTGAGAATTGAATATTTGCATCTCATTTTAAGATTTATAAACGTTAAAAATTTCGGAGAATCTACTTAAGAGGAAATTTGGGCGAACCCAAAAATCCGGGAATAGTAAAAGCATTGGGTTATGTTGGCATAATCTTTATTTTTGGTTTTTCCATCATGTCCCTGGGACAGTCCTAAGGGTTTTAATTTGGATTGGTTTAAAATTTAAAATTAAGCAAATATATTGAACATCTTTTTAAGCAAGGGATGAACCTTCCATCACCATTGGGTAAGCAATTAATGCAAAAGGGTGAAAAAACACGAACCAAACAGTGTCAGGTGATTTAAATCTTCATCCTGCAGACTGGGCTGAAAACAAGAAATAAAGATAAGCAAAACTAAAAAAAAAGCCAAAACTGAGAAATTCTTTTTTATCAAAACGTAAAATTCAAAAATCAAAAAGGTGTTTTTCAGCCACTATTTAACCAAAAAGCACACATTTCTATAGACCTAGTGGGTAAAAATAAAACAACTACCGAAAAATATAATTTGCTTCAATTGTATTTGCCGAGCTCAAGCATTATGGGTGTGTTTGAACTTCTTGCGATACTCTAGTAACAATTTCCAGACAAATTTCCAAAATTCCAGAGAATTTCCAGAGGAGTCAATAAAGTGATCTGAGACTAAAACTTAAGAAAAGAGAAAAGAAGCGGAGCTAATGAACTGTTTTACGATTAAGTAGAACGAAACTGAATTTATTTGATCTGATATATATATTTTTTTAATTTGAAAAGCGGAGCTAATTTATTGGGTAAAATCCTAGATGATGGACTTTCCACCATCTTAAAAAATAACTGACTTAGGACAAAAAACTTTAGGAATTGGTGAGGGATAAAACTAAGCCATTGTTTTTTTCCACGCTTTCCTCCCAAAAGCGCATTGACCTTTGACAAACTCGGACAAACTTAGCATTACGAAAGTGGCAATTTTTTAAATAAATGCTTGCCACAGATAAGAATCAAGGTAAGTGTCTTGAGCATATGACTTTATAAATACTGCTCTATAAAGATTAAAGAATCTTGTAAAAGTATATCTTAAATTTTTAAGTAAATTCACGAGGCTTAAAATTCTACTCAGATCATTGACACTATGTTTTGAAAGCCTAGAGTCAGAGGCAGTTTTTTTTTGTCCAAGGTTACGCTGCCTTCTATACAGCTCCTAAACCTTGAAATGGGAATGACTAGAAACACGAACTTAAAAAATATCTTTAGGGGTCATAATTGAGAGTCTGGGTCTATTCCTGAAAATTTTGCCAAACTGTGCGAAAAACTCATCATGTAGAATATTACCAACATAGTTCTTATTACAGTCTGTGTAACTCTACTTTACTCCCATGATAGCACCAAGCACTGCAACATGATGATTAGGACGTTTAGAATTAATATGGGGGAGGGGGGTTTCGCAATTATTCGACAACCTTGTGCTTCTACGGGCACGCGAAAAATTTTTCATTCAAAAAATCAAGGGAAAACCAAAAACTATGGCATACTTGACAAAAAAAGGCAGTTTGATAACAACTGCTTAGGAAGACTTTACAGTGTAATGTTTCCATCCTAAAATCGATTTACACCGATTTGAAAGAATTTCAAACAAGACTAAACGCCAGTTCAGAACGCCACAATCTGTAGCCAGTCCTTCAGATATGGCAAGTTTTTTCTTGGTATTTACCCGAGTATCAGAAATACTTACCCCTCTAAGAAATACAGTGTTTGATATTAAAAACAAAATAGAACAAATATCGGTAAGCTCCCTAAATCGTAAAGAATTTAACCTTCCTCTGAATTTCCTCTGTGTTTAATAGTGTTGGTGTGTTTATACAGGTATTTCCATTTTCTTATTTTCTATGGTATATTCGGTTGAGTATTACACAACATCATTTTTCGTTTTTTTATTTCATTTCATGTTTTTTATTTTGGTTTGTCTGCATTTTTTTGCATACATTCCTCAATGAAAGCAATGAGATGTCTGTCACAAGGGTAAAAATAAATTAGCATTATTGTTATTTCTATTGTTATTATACATATTAAATACTGAATTTTGATTGTATATAAAAAAAAACAATCGCAGGGAGATTAGAAGTAGACAGATACTATATCGGCACTTAAAATTATTAGGAAAAGTAATTATTTACATGTCAAGCTTATTTTAAGATTAATCTCGAAACCACCATTGTTTCCAATTTTCATCACCTTTAACTATCATTCTTTGAATACTTCCCTATCTTGCAAATGTTTCTATTTAAAAAAAAACAAAAAACGAACAAACAACAGACTTTGATTATTTGACGAAACAGAGGCATGATGACACATTTGGTAATGACCAAAATATTTTTGACACTAAAAGCTATGACAAACTGGTCTTTCCATTTCTCAGTCGGTCTCTCCAATTTTCTTCCCTTTAACTACCATTAATAGTCCATTTAAATACTTCCCGGTCTCTAAGAAATTCCAGATTCCTTAAAAAAAGAGAGCGGACATGATCATTCGGCGGTAACAGAGAGGTGTGATGACACATTTGGCAATGATCGATCATGAATGACAACAGAAATTGATAACAAAATGTTTTTCCCGATTTTCCATCGACATCTCAAGTTTCAATTCGCTTTAATTACCATTAATAGCCCCTTTAAATACTTCCCCGGCCCTAAATATGTATCTAAATTCCTTAAAAGAAAAGAAACAGGGCTTGATTATTGTTCCAAAAACAGAGAGGTGTGATGACACATTTGGCAATGACCGAGCATCGATGACACAAAAATTGATGACAAAATGGTTTTCCCAATTTTCCATCGGCATCTCGAATTTTATTTCCCTTTAGTTACCATTGATAGCCCCTTTAAATACTTCTCTATCCCTAAAAATGTATCTAAATTCCTTAAAAAGAAGAAACCGGGCTTGATTTTTTTGACAAAAACAGAGAGGTGTGATGACACATTTGGCAATGACCGAAACATCGATGACATAAAAATTGATGACAAAATGGTTTTCCCAATTTTCCATCGACATTTCAAATTTTATTTCCCTTTAGTTACCATTAATAGCCCCTTTAAATACTTTTACATCCCTAAGGATGTTTCTAAAATCCTCAAAAAAAAAGAATCCGGGCTTGATTATTTAGACAAAAACAGAGAGGTGTGACCAAAACATCGACGACACAAAAAGTAACGACAAAATGCTTTTGGGACAAGCTGTTTGGACACCATCTAACTCCAAAAGTAGTATTGATCCTCTTGAACAGTCAATAGCAAAAATGGTAGCCCATTCTGCGAATGGACAAAGAAGGTATGTCGTCATGGAAAAGCTCAACGGATACTCTTTTTTAATCCATACATTTATATTTTTTACTATTCTTTTTAACGTGTGAAAAATGAGCTATCAATTAGAGTTGCCAAATTTCCAGTTTCTACTAATAGAATAGAAACATTGTCATGAGAAAACTGATTCTAACTTATAACGAGTTTTTGTTCAATTGAAATATAGCATACGTCTCATCTTTGGTGGTTGATTAAATAAAAAACAAGTTTTTTCAATTGAAAGTAAGGAGTAACATCAAGATTTAAAGCAAACAGAAATTGTTCCGTAGGCCTACACGAGAGGGTTAACCCTTCCTCAATCCTCGCTCTTTATGCTAAAGTTTAACTTTTTGTAACCATCCTTGAAGAAAGACTGCTCCAACACTGCTTCGGAGCCGCTGCTCGACTGCTCCGGAGCCACTGCTCGGACTGCTGCTCGACTGCTCCGGAGCTGCTGCTCGGACTGCTCCGGAGCCGCTGCTGGGACTGCTGCTCGATTGCTCCGGAACCGGTGCTCAGACTCCTGCTCGACTGACCCGGAGCCGCTGCTCGGACTGCTGCTCAACTGCTCCAGAGCCGCTGCTCAGACTACTGCTCGACTGCTCCAGAACCGCTGCTCGGACTGCTGCTCGATTGCTCCAGAGCCGCTGATCGGACTGCTGCTCGACTGCTCCGGAGCCGCTGCTCGATTGCTTCGAAACCGCTGCTCGGACTGCTGCTCGACTACTCCGGAGCCGCTGCTCGGACTGCTGCTTGACTGCTCTGGAGCCACTGAATTTGAATAAGAAGAATTTTTAAAGAACTTAAAGACTTTTGCGTAAAGAGCGAGGGTTTAGAAAGGGGCAGTTCCCTCATATACTGAATAACTTTGGTTCGTTTGTGTTAGTGTTGCTCTTTACTTCCAGTTGAAAAACTTTTTTTATTCAATTTCTGACAATTTTTTAAATCACGCAAAGAAATCCCTCTCCCCAAACGCGAGAAATTTTCCCCGGAAAACTCACTACCCTGCAAAAAATTCCGCCCGCAGAAGATTATCCCATCCTGCGTAAAACTACCCCCAAACAATTCCCTGTTCGCTCTGGAAGATTCCATCAGGGTAATTCCCTCTCGAAAATTCTCCTTGCTTTCAATTGCCATAAAACTTGTATTTCTTTTTTTATTCTCTGACCTTTTTTCAAATCATGTCGGATATCCTCCTCCCGTTCATGGACAGTTTTGTGATTGAATATAATACATGACTTTTGATCCTGAATCTCATAATTCAAGGCAAGCCTCCGATATCCACATATCCAGGATATTTTTCAGAAGGGGAGGGTTATGAAAAGAAAATTCGGGGGGAGGGAGTTACATAATTTTTTTTTAAGACGCATCAAAAATTGGTTTCTATTCATTTTGTTAGTTAACACGAGTCAGGCAAACGTTTTGGGAGAGAAGGGAGAGGCACAAACCCCCTATTTTTTCATTTCTCCGATTCTCGAAAGAGTCTGATTTTTTCTGAATTAAATAAAAAAACGAGTTTTTTTAACTGAAAGTAAGGAGCGACATTAAAACTTAAAACGCACAGAAATTACTTCGTATATGAAAGAGGCTGCTTCCTCATCAACTCCCCGCTCTTTACGCTAAAGTTTGACTCTTTCTCTCAATTCTTCTTTTTAAAACAGTAAAAAACTTTAGCGTAAAGAGCGGGGCGTTGATGAGGAAGCAGCCTCTTTCATATACGAAGTAATTTCTGTGCGTTTTAAGTTTTAATGTCGCTCCTTACTTTCAGTTAAAAAAACTCGTTTTTTTATTTAATTTCTGAACGTTTTTGAATCAATGCATGTTTTGATTTTGGCTCTCCGCAGAGGAATAATCAAAACGAAATTTTGCATTTTTTGGGGGGGGGGCTAAATGGCTTTCTCATAATTTTGATCGAATGATTTTGAGAAAAAAAGAGCGGGGGCGAAGCCTAGTAGCCCTCCGATTTTTTGGTTAATTAAAAAGGCAAATAGAACTTTTAATTTTTCACGAATCTTTTTATTGGTAAAAGATTTACGTAACTTATAAATTAGCTTACGTCAAGAACTTTTGTATTCTCATGTTTTTATTACATATATGAGGGGATTCGCCCCATCGTCAGTACCTCGCTCTTTACACTAAAGCTTAAATTTTATCCCAATTCATTAAGAATGACCCCTGAATCACAAAAGCCGTAGAATAAATAGTTGAAATTACTAAAAATACTTTAGCGTAAAGAGCTAGGTATCATAAGGAGGTGAGCCCCTTATATGGGTAATAATTTCTGTTTGTTTTAAGTTTTATTGCTGTTCCTTACTTCCAGGTGAAAAAGCTTTTTCACATTTATTTTTTAATTTTTTTTTTAAATAATGCTAGTAAATCCTGCTCTCCCTTCATGGAAGTTTTCTTCTCCCATGACAAATTCTCGATGGAAAGTTCCCCCAGCATATACCCCTCTTCTCAACCCCTCCCCCCAACCAAAAAAATCCTCCTGAAAACGCCTGTATACTTCCCAATAACCATTACTATATGTAAGCACAGGTCAAAGTTTGTAACTTGTTGCCCCTCCCACGGGGACCGTGGGGGAGTAAGTCGTCCCCAAAGACATAGTTATAAGGTTTTTCGACTACGCTGAATAAAATGGCTATCTCAGAATTTTGATCCGTTGACTTTGGGAAAATAATTAGCGTGGGAGGGGGCCTAGGTGCCCTCCAATTTTTTTGGTCACTTAAAAAGGGCACTAGAACTTTTCATTTCCGTTAGAATGAGCCCTCTTGCAACATTCTAGGACAACTGGGTCGATACGATCACCCCTGGGGAAAAAAAAAAACAAAAAAACAAAAAAACAAATAAACACGCATCCGTGATCTGCCTTCTGGCAAAAAATGCAAAATTCCACATTTTTGTAGATAGGAGCTCGAAACTTCTACAATAGGGTTCTCTGATACGCTGAATCTGATGGTGTGATTTTCGTTAAGATTCCATGACTTTTAGGGGGTGTTTCCCCCTATTTTCTAAAATAACGCAAATTTTCTCAGGCTCGTAACTTTTGATGGGTAAGACTAAACTTGATGAAACTTATATATTTAAAACCACCATTAAATGCGATTCTTTTGATATAGCTATTGGTATCAAAATTCCATTTTTTAAAGTTTTGGTTACTATTGAGCCGGGTCGCTCCTTACTACAGTTCGTTACCACGAACTGTTTGAAACTATATCAATAGCTTAAATCAAAGCCTTGTGTACCCAATTATTTATATATATATATATATATATATTAAATAAAAAAAAACAGTTTTTTTTTAAACGAAAGTAAGGAGCAACATTAAAACTTAAAACGAACAGAAATTACTCCGTATATGAAAGGGGCTTTTCCCTCCTCAACACCCCGCTCTTTACGCTAAAGTTTGACTCTTTCTCTTAACTCTATTTTTAAAACAGTAAGAAATTTTAGCGTAAAGAGCGGGGCGTTGAGGAGGAAAAGCCCCTTTCATATACGGAGTAATTTCTGTTCGTTTTAAGTTTTAATGTTGCTTCTTACTTTCATTTAAAAAAACTTGTTCTTCTGTTTAATTTCTGGGCGTTTTTGAATTATTGCATGTTTTGATCTTGGCTCTCCGCACATAAACAATTAAAGTGAAATGTGCATATTCATTAATTCCAATTAATCGGAAGATTTTGAGAAAAAAGGAGCGAGGGAGGAGGCTTAGCTGCACTCCAAGCTTTTGATCACTTAAAAAAGCAACTAGAACTTTTAATTTTTTACAAACGTTTCATTGGCAAAAAATATACGTAACTTACGAATTAACTTACGTAACGACCTTCTATATTCGTATGTTTTTATTGCGTATATGAGGGGGTTCAACCCTCGTCGATACCTCGCTCTTTACAATAATCTTAGATTTTGTCCCAATTCCTTAAGAATGACCTGTGAATCACAAAGGCCGTAGAATAAATAGTTGAAATTACTAAAAATACGTTAGCGTAAAGAGTGAGGTATAACGAGGAGGTAAACCCCTCATATGCGTAATAATTTTTGTTCGTTTTAAGTTTTAATGCTGCTCCTTACTTTCAGTAGAAAAAAACTTTTCATATTTATTTTTTCATTGCTTTTTCAAATAATTCTAGAAAATCTTGAGCCCCCTTCATTGAAATTCTCTTCCCCCATGAGAAGTTTCTCCATGCAAATATCCTCCCACGTAACCCCCCCCTAAACCGAAAAAATCCCCCTGGAAACGCCTGTACACTCTCCAATAACCATCACTATATGTAAACACAGGTCAAAGTTTGTAATTTGCAGCCCCTCCCACTGGGACTGCGGGGGAGTAAGTCGTCCCTAAAGATATAGTTATTGGGTTTTTCGACTATGGTGAATAAAATGGCTATCTCAGAATCTTGATCCGGTGACTTTTGGGAAAAATTGAGCGTGGGAGGGGGCCTAGTTGCCCTCCGCCTGTACACTCCCCAGTAACCATTACTATATGTAAACACAGGTCAAAGTTTGTAACTTGCAGCCCCTCCCACTGGGACTGCGGGGGAGTAAGTCGTCCCTAAAGACATAGTTACTGGGTTTTTCGACTATGGTGAATAAAATGGCTATCCCAAAATCTTGACCTGGTGAGTTTTGGGAAAAACTGAGCGTGGGAGGGGGCCTAGGTGCCCTCCAATTTTTTTGGTCACTTAGAAAGGTCACTAAAATTTTTAATTTCCGCTAGAATAAACCCTTTAGCGACATTCTAGGACCAATCAGTCGATACGATCACCCCTGGGGAAAAAAAAACAAAAAAACAAACAAATAAACACGCATTCGTGATCTGTCTTCTGGCAAAAAATGCGAAATTCCACATTTTTGTAGATAGGAGCTTGAAACTTCTACAATAAGGTTCTCTGATACGCTGAATCTGATGGTGTGATTTAAGATTGTATGACTTTTAGGGGGTGTTTCCCCCTATTTTCTAAAATGAGGCAAATTTTCTCAGGCTCAGCATTAAAATGCAATTCTTTTGATGTAACTATTGGTATCAAAATTCCATTTTTTGGAGTTTCGGTTACTATTGAGCCGGGTCACTCCTTACTACAGTTCGTTACTACGATATGTTTGATATATATATATATATATATATATATATATATATATATATATATATATATATATATATATATATATATATATATATATATATATATATATATATATATATATATATATATATATATATATATATATATATATATATATATATATATATATATATATATATATATATATATATATATATATACATATTTATATATATATATATATATATATATATATATATATATATATATATATATATATATATATATATATATATCAAACAGTTCGTAGTGACGAACTGTAGTAAGGAGCGACCCGGCTCAATAGTAACCGAAACTCTAAAAAACGGAATTTTGATACCAATAGTTACATCAAAAGAATTGCATTTTAATGCTGATTTTAAACATATAAGTTTCATTAAATTCAGTCTTTAGAAAATAGGGGGAAACACCCCCTAAAAGTCATAGAATTTTAACGAAAATCGCACCATCAGATTCAGCGTATCAAAGAGCCATACTGTAGAAGTTTCAAGCTCCTATCTACAAAAATGTGGAATTTTGTATTTTTTGCCGGAAGACAGGTCATAGATGCGTGTTTATTTGTTGTTTTTTTTGTGTTTTTTTTCAGGGGTGATTGTATCGACCCAGTGGTCCTAGAATGTTGCAATAGGGCTCATTCTACAGGAAATTAAAAGTTCTAGTGGCCTTTTTAAGTGACCAAAGAATTGGAGGGCACCTAGGCCCCCTCCGACGCACATTTCCCCCCAAAGTAACCGGATCAGAAACGACTCCATTCCCTAAGAAAAAGGGTTTGGACAAATTTTTTTTGTGAAAGTTTATTTGGTTTTTACTATTTTAAGAAGACCCTGACTGTCGTTTCTGTTTTTCTTCTTCTTAAAATCACTCCTTTAGAATATATTAAATAGAAAAAAAAACAGTTTTTTCTAACTGACATTAAAACTTAGAACGAACAGAAATTATTCCGTATATGAGAGGGGTTGTCCCCTCCGCAACGCCTCGCTCTTTACGCTGAAGTTTGACTCTTTCTCTCAAGTCGACTTTTAAAACAATAAAAAACTTTAGCGCAAAGAGCGAAGCGTTGCGGAGGGGACAACCCCTCTCATATACTAAATAATTTCTGTTCGTTTCAAGTTTTAATGTCGCTCCTTACTTGCAGTTAAAAAACTTGTTTTTTTTATTTAATTTCTGAACGCTTTTTAATTAATGCATGTTTTGATTTTGGCTCACCGCAAATGAATAATTAAAACGAAATTTGTATATTAATTTATTTTTTTTTACTAAATGGCTTTCTCATAATTTTGATCGAATGATTTTGATAAAAAAAGGGTGAGGGAGGAGGCCTAGTTGCCCTCCAATTTTCGGTTACTTAAAAAAACAACTAGATTTTTTTTTATTTTTTGTACGAACGTTTTTGTTAGTAATAAACATACGTACCTTACGAATTAAATTTCGTAACGAACTTCTATATTTGTGTATTTTTATTATGTATATGAGGGGGTTTGCCCCCTCGTCAATACCTCGCTCTTTACACTAAAGCTTGAATTTTATACCAAATCTTTAAGAATGACCCGTGAATAACAAAGGCCATAGAATAAATAGTTGAAATTATTCAACATAGTCAAAAACCTAAAAATTAAGTCTTTTTGGACGACTTACTCCCCCAGAGTCCCTGTGGGAGGGGCTACAAGTTGCAAACTTTGACCACTGTTTACACATAGTAATGGTTATTGGGTAGTGTGCAGACACTTTCAGGGTGCTTTTTTTGGTTGGGAAGGGTTGAGGGGAGGGGGTTATGCGATGGGAACTTTCCGTTGAAAAATTTGTCATGGGGGAGGAGAATTTCCATGGATGGGGCGCAGGATTTTTTAGTATTTTTTAAATAGCAATGAAAAAATAAATATGAAAAAGTTTCTTCAACTGAAAGTAAGGAGCAGCATTAAAATTTAAAACAAAAAGACATTATTACGCATATGAGGGGTTCATATCCTCCTAATACCTCGCTCTTTACGTTAAAGTAATTTTATTAATTTCAACTATTTATTCTACAACCTTTGTGATTCAGGGTCATTCTTAAGGAATTGGGACAAAATTTAAGCTTGAACTTGATGAAGCTTATATATTCAAAATCTATTGATATCAAAATTCCGTTTTTTAGACTTTCTGTTACTATTGAGCTTGGTCGCTCCTTAATTATAGTTCGTTAGCACGAAATGTTAGGCCACCAAAATGCTTCTTCTCGCATAATTTTGAAAAAATAAAGCTATATTCTATTCGCTTTTGATTTCACAAAATCTAACAAGCAAAAGACATAATTTGATAAAATGTTTTTTATTTAGTTTTTATTTAGATATTACAGAATTGTTATAACTGGAATCACGAAATTGCTTAGCTTATATCTTATCCATTTATTCGCTTAGCTTATCTCTTATCCATTCAAAAGCAATAAAAATATAACTTTCTGAGAATTGAAGTTGTAAAAATGTGCCGTCGAACAACTAGTGTATATTGCAGTAATTAATTGAGTAACTTTGTGTTATAGTAGTTGTGTTAATTGCTGTAGGATTAACTTTTGCACAAATTTATCTAAGTTTGGAAGTTTTTACTAAGAAAAAGAAAGCTATAAAGCTGCTTATTACTGATAAGAGCGTTCGAAATCTCTCTATTGCATTTTAAATACCTGCACACAGGGGAATTTTCCCTGGAATTAGTCTGGATAATGCCCTGAAAATGATGAAAAATATGGCAAAAATTGAATACCCCCAACCGTGTGCATCAATGTGATTGTACCAGTTTCTAAGCGGCAAGCTCAGCAGGCATCTATGGGGCAGAGGGGGCAGCAACTGCCCCTCCCAGACCTTGGTTTTCCCTCTCCAGACCCGATTTTCCCCCAGGTGAAATTTGTTTTCTTCAAAAATGTTGTCAAAACTAAGATAAGCCTGTATAATTCAAGCATCCACAGAAACGAGTCAGTTTTCTTTAAAATATCTTTACCTTTATGTAACTATATGGCACATTTTCACTTGATTTTCTTTTGATTCGAGAAAATCAGCTCCAACTCTGTTCCCGCCCCAGGATTTTGACGAAATTACGTGACTGAAATTCAGCGCAAGGACTTCCCTTTTATTGGTAGGACACATTGACTATTTCTGTTCAAACAATTCAGCTGAAGCCCCTTGTAAATTGTTCTATCGGTTTGTCTTAAGTGGCTAATAGCAGTCGAGGGGTCACAAACTTTCAGGAATCATGCAGGATTATAACACGTGGAACGTGCCAAGTGTGACGAAAATAGACCAAGCATTGCAGAAACTGTATCATGCGTGGCAGAACTATTCCACGCGTTGTGGAACTGTGGGGCAAACGTGGCACTCTAAAATGAACACCAGAAGGTGTAAGGTGGACGACCCTTCGATACCGATAATGCAATTCTTTATTTTGGACAATAGCGTAAATAAGACAAATAACGCTAACAAAACTAACGCCATCTTATTTTTCTTATCAATCATAGTACCCAATAACAGGTTAGAAATGACTATTTGTTCAGATGGAGAGGAGGGAGAGGTCCCTTCTAACTGTCTTAAAGGAGACGGCAAAATAGAAATTTAGAAGTAACTTAAGACATAAAAAACTTGTTTTAGTTTGAACTTAGCAATCGCAACAGGCACGTAAATAAGAATTTATTTGGTGGAGAGATTTTCAGATTAGAGGGAGGTAACAACTTTTCAAAAAAAAAAATCGTAAAAGAGCTTAACATATTACATATTATAAGACATTATGGGGAAACAACTGAAACCGTGAGGTTTTTCGGGGTAGTCCGACTTTACCCCTCCTTCATTCTCAAGTTCCTATCTTGCGGAGCAATTACAGATTTACAGTCTGATTAAACCAGTGACGTGCGAAGAGAGTGAAGGGGCCTTAGGGCCCGAGCCCGTCAAATCCTAAATTCTCTGACTTTCTGAGGACCTATTATTATAAATACATTTTTCACTATTATTATCCCCCCCCCCATCCCGAATAAATACCATACGGACGTCCACAGGCTGAACCTCAAACCGCAGCTGTGAGTCGCGTAAAAGATATTTTCGATAGACCAGATGAGTCTCGTATAATTTCACAGTCGACGATTGTGTGTTTTTCCCTTCTCTTTTTTTCCACATCTCAATATTTATATTTATATTTTATATCAATATTTATATTTCACATAGCAATTCATCAAAAATTTCGTTTTAAACCAAATGCACTTTATTAACAAAACTTAGCCTACTCACACATAGGTATATCATTGATTTTCTAAAAAAAAAACAAAAAAAAAAAAAAAAAAAAAAAAAAAAAAAACACTTGCGTATCGCCTTTCTTTAGTAGAAAACATAAAAAAAACTAGTTTTTTTAACTGAAAGTAAGGAGCGACATTAAAACTTAAAACGAACAGAAATTACTCCGTATATGAAATGGGTTGTCCCCTCCGCAATCCCTCGCTCTTTACGCTAAAGCTTTTAATTGTTTTAAAAAGCAGAATTGTGGCAAAGAGTCAAACTTTAGCGTAAAGAGCGAGGGATTGCGGAGGGGACAACCCATTTCATATACGGAGTAATTTCTGTTCGTTTTAAGTTTTAATGTCGCTCCTTACTTTCAGTTAAAAAAACTAGTTTTTTTTTATGTAATTTCTGAACGTTTTTGAATTAATACATGTTTGATTTTGGCTCTCCACACATAAATTATTAAAATGAAATTTGCATATTAATTCCTTTTTTGGCTAAATGGCTTTCTCTTAGTTTTGATCAGACGATTTTGAGAAATAAGGGATGGGAAAGGAGGCCTAGTTGCCATGCAATTTTTCGGTTACATAAAAAGGCAACTATAAATTTTTATTTTTAACGAATTTTTCTATTAGTAAAAAATATACGTAACTTAACAATTATCTTACGTAACAAACTTTTATATTCTTTAATATTTATTATGTATATGAGAGGGTTTGTACCCTCGTTAATACCTCGTTCTTTACACTAAATCGCAAGTTTTGTCCCAATTCTTTAAGAATGACCCCTGAATCAGAAAGGCCGTAGAATGAATAGTTGAAATTACTAAAAATACTATAGCATAAAGAGCGAGGTATTTATCTCCTCCTAAATACCTCGCTCTTTATGCTAAAGTATTTTTAGAACCCCTCACATGCGTAATAATCTCTGTTCGTTTTAAGTTTCAATGCTACTCTTTACTTTCAATTGAAAAAAATTTTCCATGTTTATTTTTTCATTGTTTTTTTTATAGTAATTTTAGAAAATCCTGCGCCCTTTTCATTGAATTTCTGTTCCACCATGACACATTTCTCCATGGAAAGATCCTCCCACATAGCCCCCTCCCCTCAACCCCACCCCCAAAACCAAAAAAAATCCCCTGAAACCGACTGTACACTTCCCAATAACCATTATTATATGTAAACACTGGTCGAAGTTTGTAAGTTGCAGCCCCACCCCCAGGGACTTTGGGGGAGTAAGTCATTCCCAAAGACATAGTTATTATGGTTTTTGACTATGCGGAACAAAATGGCTATCTCAAAATTTTGATCTGTTGACTTTGGAGAAAAAATGAGCGTGGGAGGGGGCCTAGGTGCCCTCCAATTTTTTTGGTCACTTAAAAAGGGCACTAGAACTTTTCATTTCCGTTAGAATGAGCCCTCTTGCGACATTCTAGGACCACTTGGTCGATACGATGACCCCTGGAAAAAAAAAAAAAAAAAAAAAAAAAAAAAAAAACAAACAAATAAACACGCACCCGTGATTTGTCTTCTGGCAAAAAATTCAAAATTCCACATTTTTGTAGATAGGAGCTTGAAACTTCTACAGTAGGGTTCTCTGATACGCTGAATCTGATGGTGTCATTTTCGTTAAGATCCTACGACTTTTAGGGGGTGTTTCCCCCTATTTTCCTAAATAAGGCAAATTTTCTCAGGCTCGTAACTTTTGATGGGTAAGACTAAACTTGATGAAACTTATATATTTAAAATCAGCATTAAAATGCGATTCTTTTGATGTAGCTATTGGTATCAAAATTCAATTTTTTAGAGTTTTGGTTACTATTGAGCCGGATCGCTCCTTACTACAGTTCGTTACCACGAACTGTTTGAAAAAAAACTTGATTCTTGTAGAATACAAGGATGTATGTTCCAATTCCTTTGACTATGACTTAAAATTATCTCCACTAGAATAATGTCAAAGGTTCTTTTTTATTCTACTCTTCTTGACACCATTGATAAGAAATGTCCAATGTTATTATCGGATTTACTTTCACCCTTCCATCACTTTGCCTCTTTCAACCCTAATCAGCTTCAGAAATGATAGAATAACAAAAGATAGAATAAGTTGAAAGACCATCAAACGCTGAAAGAACTAACCAGCTTGGTATCTATCTCCCATTTTGACCACAAAAATATTATAGAAATTATAATAATAGAAAACAGATAATAGAATAATATATAATACTAGCTGTTGGGGTGGCGCTTCGTGCCACCCCAACACCTAGTTGGTGGGGCGCTTCGCGCCCCCCAAGCCCCCCGCGCGCGTAAGTTGTTACGCGCCATATTAGTTACACGCCATTATAGTTGTGTCCCTGTGTCCCACCTGTGAATATAGATAGATTTATATATGTGTTTCAAACTACGTAAAAATTGCGAATATACAACATTTTTGGCTTTCCCACTACTGGGAGTTTTCCGTTTCCAATTGCCAGCAATTGATCTGAAAATGTTTGACCAGAGTCATCGTTTTGCAATCGGACACGCATATTTGTAGTTAATTTTAATATTTTTACGTGTGCCCATAAATTAGAATTTTTCAGGCAAGCATTCATTTCGTCTGCAGGAGTTAAACTACGTAAAAATTGCGAATATACAACATTCTTGGCTTTCCCATTGTCTGTGCATATACAAAGCCGTATGTACTATTAATGACGTCATATGCAAACGCTCTTTTTACAAACAAACAAACATGCATACACACAACTCGTTTTTATATAGATAGATAGATAGGTAGATACAATACAAATTAACTGCGTAAAACTTGCGAATATACAACATTTTTCGCTGTCCAATTGTCGCTGCATATAAATAGATTGTCAGGTTTACCGACCCTCGAACATGCAACGCACAATTGTCCATGGGAAAAACAATCAGTATTAAGATCTATACCACATTTTTCTAATGATTGACCTTGAGCTTTGTTAATGGTGATTGCAAATGCTAATCGAATTGGGAATTGCAATCTTTTAAATTGAAAAGGCAGATCCGTTGGAATCATGGGAATGCGAGGAATAAGAACAGCCTCACCCTCAAAAGGCCCTGTCAAGATTGTGGCCTCTATTAGGTTTTCCATTGTTTTTTTTACGGCAAGTCGCGTGCCATTGCAAAGCTTTGGTGGGTTGATATTTCTTGAAAGTATTATTGGTACGCCTATTTTTAGTTGTAGCACGTGTGGTGGAAACCCTGAAAGATCCATGGAATTCAAAAATTCAGATGGATAATTAACCGCTTCATTTGGTTCCAAATCTGTGTCGACTGACTTGTAAAGGACTGCCTGGTCTCGAATCTTGGTCAAAACAATATTGTTGATTTCGTGGACGTCTATATTTTTGGGTGCGAGAATCGCTCTTTCACTTAGCCATTTATTATTTTTATAATTTTTTAGAATATTCGGAAATACTTTTTCAATCAATTAATTTTTGGACGTCACTAAATTACAGAAATCAGCAGGTAGTTGTATACGTCCTGAAATTGAGTCTATCGTATCATAAATGTCTTTTTGTTCCGACGTTAACTTGGAAATGTTATTTTGTACATACGACAATAGATCATTCGTACTGTAACTTTTTTCACGATCCAATTCTACACATGTCGAAACAGCAGCGATACGGTTAGGTGAAGGCATTCCCAAATCCTGAAGAGGTTTGTTTGCCATACGTACGCACAAATCTTCTATAATAACTAAAGTGTAGTTATAAATTTCTGATGTAAAATCAAAAGTCATATCTGACGTCTCTAACTGTTTTCGATGGAGTATATCTTCGGACATTTTTGACTTATATTTTTCCCATAACTCTGTAGGAGCTGATGGAGAGCAAGTTGTTAAAATGATGCCAAACAATGCACGAATTTGACTTGGGGTTGACGTTTCGCACTAATGGGGAATATGGAACAACCCACTGGTTATCTAATTCGATGGTGGTACCGTTGCCATTGTAGGTTCTTCAGTCATTTTACAATTAGAAATTTCTCTTTCAACGGTCTTCTTACAATTAAAAATTTGTCTTTGAACGATATTCTTAAATACCTGTGTCCTGGTCGTCATTTATATTCCCTGTGTCCCGGTCGTCATTTGTGTCCCGGTATCCCAGTCTGTAATTTCTCTTTGAGTGTCCCGGTCGTTATTTATATTCCCTCTGTCCCGGTCGTCATTTGTGTCCCGGTCTGTAATTTCTCTTTGAGTGTTTTTTCTTTTTAGTATTTTTTAGTTTTTTACATTTTTTCTTTTTTCAGTTTTCTTCTTTATTTTTCAGCTTCACTATGAAATACATATCGCCGAACCTTTGTTTTTTAACTAAAATCTGGTAGGCATTGATGACCTTATCCGAGTCAAAATCCCAAACCCAATCATCATCGCTATCATTTTCAATTTTGATATGTTTTGACTCTCGCTGTCCAGGTGGATCTTCATCTAACTGCGCGGTTTTGTGTTCTTTAGCCTCAAGCCTGTTTCCTTGCTGTTCTTTTGATTCCTCGGCACGCTTTCTTTTCTGACTTTCTCTATCAGCAGCAAGTTTTTTGGCATAGACTCTTTGAGCATCTTCATCGGCTTTTGCCATTGTAAGTTCATCAGTCATTTTAAACTTAAACATTAATAGATTTCTACGTGAACATATATGTCTTAAATATCTTTAATGACGTCACCGTCATAGCAAAAATGACGACAACTAACTTCATGACGTCAGCCGACACAGAAACATGACGTCACCTGATCCACAGACAGACACACAGACAGACAACTTATTTTTATATATATAGATTTATTAATATAATAATATTTATTAATATAATATAATGTTTTAAAATTAATATAATTTATATAATTAATATAATGTAATTAATACAATATTTATTAATATAATAAATAAGAATGGAATAATAGAAAATAGGAGAGACAAGCAATCTAGCAAACAAAGTTGAGATTATCGACTCATCGACAAGATTATCGACTCCTGTCTGCATAAGTAGAATGCACCAAAGATTTCCTAGGGCAGACAGGGTTTCTCTTGAGGGAAGGGGCTAAAATTAATCTTTCTTCCAGCTAAAATGCCAATAATCATGCCGAATAATATGGCTGAAAAATCTCTAGAATAACATACTGTCAAAGATCCCCCTTTAGCGAATAACTTGCTTTTTTTTCGGGTCTTTCTCTAGGCATATTTTATGCTAATGAAAAAAGTGGTCTTTTAAAAACATCTCTCATACAATCCATGGTGCTATTGCAATACCATCATTTATCTTGTTTTGCTCTTTAAATACAAATGTGACATCATTTACATTTTTGTGAAATGCAAAAGCGACATAATTTAATTTTTCGAAATTAAGGCTCTAAGGTATAGTCAGCCAAAGGGTGCAGGTCCTGCCCATGACCCACCAGAATTCTGCAAAACTCCACCGGTAGTGCCTGCATTCCACGCTGGGAATCCCGACCCTAGATGGTAGGTCGAAAATTACGATTTTTGGCAATGTGCCATCTTTCATCCACAGATATTGTTATAGCCATCTCAGCCTTTCTCTCATTATGGCCCTAGAAAGCCAGAAAGAGCCGTATTTTGTCATGCAGCTTACTGTTTAGAATACGGCCAGTCAGACAGGTACCCAACAGAATCTGTTGACAATATATATATATATATATATATATATATATATATATATATATATATATATATATATATATATATATATATAAATAAGTTGTCTGTGTGTGTGTGTGTCGAGTGACGTCATGTTTGTGTGTCGACTGACGAAATTAAAGACCGGGACATCGGGACCAAAATGACGACCGGGACACCGGGACATAGGGAATATAAATGACGACCGGGACACTCAAAGAGAAAGCGACCGGGACACAAGGAATGTTCGATTAGCAATCACCATCAACAAAGCACCGGGACACAAATGACGACCGGGACACAGGGAATATAAATGACGAGCAGGACACTCAAAGAGAAATTACAGACCGGGACACCGGAACACAAATGACGACCGGGACAAAAATGACGACCGGGACACCGGGACACAGGGAATTTAAATGACGACCGCGACACTCAAAGAGAAATTACAGACTGGGACACCGGGACACAAATGACGACCGGGACACAGGGAAACAACAACAACGAGGACGCTGGGGGCACAGGGGGATATATAAATGACGACGGGGACACAGGGAATGTTCGATTAGCAATCACCATCAACAAAGCTCAAGGGCAATCATTAGAATAATGAGGTATAAATCTGAATACAGATTGTTTTACCCATGGAAAATTATATTTTGCATGTTCAAGAGTCGGTAAACCTGACAATCTATTTATATGCACAGACAATGGGACAGCCAAGAATGTTGTATATTCGCAAGTTTTACGTAGTTAAATATATATATATATATATATATATATATATATATATATATATATATATATATATATATATATATATATATATATATATATATATATATATATATATATATATATATATTTACAGGTGGGACACAATAGGGAATATAAATGACGACCGGGACACTCAAAGAGAAAGCGACCGGGACACAAGAAATGTTCGATTAGCAATCAGGGACACAGGGAAACAACAACAACGGGGACGCCGGGGGGCACAGGGGGGTATATAAATGACGACGGGGACACAGGGAATGTTCGATTAGCAATCACCATCAACAAAGCTCAAGAGCAATCATTAGAATGATAAGGTATAGATCTGAATACAGATTGTTTTTCCCATGGACAATTATATTTTGCATGTTCAAGAGTCGGTAACCACAGGTGGGACACTGGGACACAACTACAATGGCGCGTAACCAATATGGCGCGTAACGACTTACGCGTGCGGGGGGGCTTGGGGGGCGCGAAGCGCCCCCACCAACTAGGTGTTGGGGTGGTGCGAAACGCCACCCCAACAGCTAGTATATATATATATATATATATATATATATATATATATATATATATATATATATATATATATATATATATATATATATATATATATATATATATATCTTACTGATATAAAATCAATACAAAACTATCAAACAGTTCGTGGTAACGAACTGTAGTTAGGAGCGACCCGGCTCAATAGTAACCGAAACTCTAAAAAATGGAATTTTGATACCAATAGTTACATCAAAAGAATCGCATTTTAATGCTGATTTTAAATATATAAGATCAGTTACACCCATCAAAAGTTACGAGCCTGAGAAAATTTGCGTCATTTTATAAAATAGGGGGAAACATCCCCTAAAAGTCATACAATCTTAACGAAATTCACAACATCAGATTCAGCGTATCAGAGAACCTTATTGTAGAAGTTTCAAGCTCCTATCTACAAAAATGTGGAATTTCGCATTTTTTTGCAAGAAGACAGATCACGGATGCGTGTTTATTTGTTGTTTTTTTTTCCCCAGGGGTGATCGTATCGACTGAGTGGTCCTAGAATGTCGCAAGAGGGCTCATTTTAATGGAAATTAAAAGTTCTAGTGGCCTTTTAAAGTGACCAAAAAATTGGAGGGCACCTAGGCCCCCTCCCACGCTCATTTTTCCTAAAAGTCACCGGATCAAAATTCTGAGATAGCCATTTTATTCACCATAGTCGAAAAACCTAATAACTATGTCTTTATGGACGAATTACTCCCCCGCAGTCCCAGTGGGAGGGGCTGCAAGTTACAAACTTTGACCTGTGTTTGCATATAGTAATGGTTACTGGGAAGTGTACAGACGTTGTCAGGGGGATTTTTTTGGTTTAGAAGGGAGAGTTGAGGGGGTGGGGTTTATGTGGGAGGATATTTCCATCGAAAAACTTCTTATGGGGGAATAGAATTTCAATGAAGGGGGCGCAAGATTTTCTAGCATTATTTGAAAAAACAATGAAAAAATAAATATGAAAAGTTTTTTGTACTGAAAGTAAGGAGCAGCATTAAAACTTAAAACGAACAAACTCTAACTTACTTAGCGTAAAGAGCGGGGCGTTGAGGAAAAGCCCCTTTCATATACGGAGTAATTTCTGTTCGTTTTAAGTTTTAATGTTGCTCCTTACTTTCATTTAAAAAACTTGTTTTTTATTTAATAAAGCACATAAGTCGTATGCATATCTATATTTTTTTTGACGAATAAATTTACAAGCTTGTATATTTTTATTTATTTTTTATTTGGCTTTGCGCTCAAAAATAAATAAATATTTTTCTTTCAAACGAAATTTTGGACTGCTGCAGAGTCTTCACAATAATTGCTAGAAGAGGTGGTACTAACATATTTTTGGTAGAACGGTGGAAACATGCCATCAATTTGAAAATGTCCCTCTGGAGTAATTCATGTACGGCCAAAGAAAGCACACTTTAGCCGAATTTCCCACGAGACAATCACAACATGGATTTTTGTAAGACCCCTCTCAATATTTCCAAGAAAAATGTCATATTTACACCTTTGAATTACTATCTATCATAAATCCGTCTCAAATCCGTCACCAGCTTTTTCCAACAACATTTCAAATTACTAGCAAATTTCAGTAGCAATCGTTAGCAAAAGTGTTACTACTTTTTATTTTCGATAGAACTACGGGAACATGCCATTTATTTGAGAATATCCCCTCTGGAGTAATTCATCTATTACCAAAAAGAACACACATATGGGGAATTTCCCACGAGATAATCACACCATGGATTTCTATGAAATCTTCTTCAATATTTAAAATAAAGTGCCATATTTACACCTTTACATTATGATTGATTTCAGCTTGATTTTCATATTAAATAAAAAAAAAACAAGTTTTTTCAACTGAAAGTAATGAGCAATATAAAAACTTAAAAGGAATGGAAATTATATGTATATGAGGGGGATCGCCTTCTCCTCAATACCTTGCTCTTTACGCTGAAGTTAGATTTTTTGTTACAGTTATTTAAGAATGACTCCTAAATCCCAAAGGCCGTCTAATTAGAATAATACGCTCTATTAAAGGTTCTAAAATAAATTAGCGTAAAGTGCGTGGTATTGAAGAAATGTCAACCCCCTCAAAAACGTAATAATTTCCGTTCCTTTTAAGGTTGCTTCTTACTTTCAGTTGAAAAAAAAACAGCTTTTTGTTTAATTTCTGATCGTTGTTAAATAAATCTAAGAAATCCGGCCCCCTTCATAGTTAATTCCCTACCCCCGCAGTATATTCCTCCATGGAAAGAGCCTCCCACGTAACCACCCCCTCCACCCGAAAAATACCCCTGAAAAATATCTGTATAGTTCCCAATAACCAATACTATATGTAAACAATAGGCAAAGTTCATAGCTTGCAGCCCTTCCCACGGAAAATGTGGGGTTTAAGTCATCCTCAAAGACATTGTTATTAGATTTTAAGACTATTCTGAAAAAATGACTTTCTTGAAATTTTGATCAGGATACTTTGGGGAAAAAGGAGCGTGGGAGGGGTCTAGCTGCCCTCCATTACTTTTGGTCACTAAAAACAGACACTAGAACTTTTGATTGTCGACCAAATGAGCCCTCTCTCGATCTTCTCGATCACTGGTTCGAAACGATCATCCCTGGGATAAATAACAACAAATAAACACGCACCCGTAACATTTTTGTACATAAATACGTGAAACCTTTACAGTAGGGTTCTCTGTGTCTTTGTCTAATGTGTCATTTTCATTGAGATCGCTTGATATTTTGGGGACGTTTCCCTTGTTCAAAAATTTGACAAATTGTCTCAGGCTCGTAACTTTTGATAGGTAGAATTAAATTTCATAGATTTTTGCACATTTTGAATAGGCATTAAAATTCGATTCTTTCGATGTATCTAATGTTGTCAAGACTGTCTTCTAGAGTTTCGATTACTATTGAGCCGCATCGCTTCTTACTTACAGTCCGTTACCACGAACTGTTTGATGTCAAAAGAGCGGCCTTTGAAGTCAAAGAACGGCCTAACCAGGGCCAGAAAAAGGGGATTGCAGCGACTGAGCCCAATCAGGTCCCGTATTACCGTCAGAATAAGAAAAACATTTTTTTTTGAAATTTAAAGCAAATTATTTCAGGCGATAATGGATTATAGAATAGAATAGAATATATTTATTCACTACAATAGCCGGAGTCATGCATTAGCATGTCATGACAAAAATAATATATACCTTCAAAAACACTCACAGGAAAATTTAAACAAACATTATATTAATCAAGCACATATTAATCAAACATTATAATATTATTCGCGTCAATATCATAAAAATGACGGGCAAAATATGGAACAAATGATTTGCGATATCTCTCAGTACTATAGGCTGAGCAAGTCAGTAACTGTGGACAATTCTATTTTATTTGTCGGAGTCTAGTAACTGGTCCTTCAGTTGGGGGGCTCTCAAGGTTGGGTAGTAGACGACAATGAATTGGGGAATTCAAACAATTTAGTCCAAATTTATATGTTAAGCCATGTCTACGACTATCAAGTGAGTCCAAATTGAGTTGTTTCAGTGCATCTTCGTAAGTTGAGTAGTTTTGTCAAAGTATAATTCTTACCGCTCTTTTTTGTATCGTCTCAAGTCTATCAGTTTGATCTTTTATCAATCCCGGATGCCAAGCAGGGCATGCATACTCAAGAGATGGTCTAACATGACTGTGTCCCTGTGTCCCGGTGTCCTGGTAGTCATTTGTGTCCCGGTGTCCTGGTCGTCATTTGTGTCCCGGTGTCCCGGTCTGTAATTTCTATTCGAACAATCCCTGTGTCCCGGTCGTCATTTATATATCCCGCCTGTGCCCCCGGCGTCTCCGTTGTAGTTGTGTCCCGGTCGTGATTTGTGTCCGGGTGTCCCAGTCTGTAATTTCTCTTTGAGGTTCCCGGTCGTCATTTATATTCCCTGTGTCCCGGTCGTCATTTGTGTCCCGGCGTCCCGGTATGTAATTTCATCAGTTGACAAACATGACGTCAGTCGACAAACAACTTCATGACGCATATAGCTCAATCCTTATAATGACGTCAGTCGACAAACATGACATCAGTCGACACACAAACATGACGTCACTCGACACACACACACAGACAACTTATTTATATATATATACTAGCTGTTGGGGTGGCGCTTCGCGCCATCCCAACACCTAGTTGGTGGGGGCGCTTCGCGCCCCCCCCCAAGCCCCCGCGCGCGCGTAAGTCGTTACGCGCCATATTAGTTACGCGCCATTGTATTTGTGTCCCTGTGTCCCACCTGTGAATATAGATATATATATATATATATATATATATATATATATATATATATATATATATATATATATATATATATATATATATATATATATATATATATATATATATATATATATATATATATATATATATATATATATATATATATATATATATATATATGTTTTTAACTACGTAAAACTTGCGAATATACAACATTCTTTGCTGTCCCATTGTCTGTGCATATAAATAGATTGTCAGGTTTACCGACTCTTGAACATGCAACATATAATGGTCCATGGGAAAACAATCCGTATTCAGATCTATACCTCATGATTCTAATGATTGCCCTTGAGCTTTGTTGATGGTGATTGCTAATCGACCATTCCCTGTCCCGGTGTCCCGGTCGTCATTTATATCCCCCTGTGCCCCCCGGCGTCCCCGTTGTATTTGTGTCCCTGTGTCCCGGTCGTCATTTATATTCCCTGTGTCCCGGTCGTCATTTGTATCCCGGTGTCCCGGTCTGTATATACATTCGTTTTTTAGTTTTGTTTTTCTCCTTTATTTTTTTCCTTTTTTTCTTTTTTAGATTATTTAGATTTTTAGATTTTTTAGTTTTTTTATTAGTTTTTAGTTTTTTTTTCTTTTTAGTTTTTTTGTAGTTTTTACCTTCTTTTTAGTTTTGTTAGTTTTTTTTTTTACTTATGTCCTGGTCGTCATTTATACTCCCTGTGTCCCGGTGCTTTGTTGATTGCTAATCGAACATTCCTTTTGTCCTGGTCGCTTTCTCTTTGAGTGTCGTCATTTATTTTTTTCTTTTTTAGTTCTTTTAGTTTTTACCTTTTTTAGTTTTTTTTAGTTTTTTAGATGAAAATTTTTTTTAGTTTTTTCCTTTTTTTCTTTTTAGTTTTTTATTGGTTTTTACCTTTATTTTAGCTTATTTTTCAGTTTTTTCCTTTTTTTTAGTTTTTTTTTTTTAGTTTTTAGTTTTTTTAGTTTTTTACCTTTTTTTAGTTTTTTTTAGTTTTTTTAGTTTTTTAGCTTTTTTATTTTTTTATTAGTTTTTAGTTTTTTTTGTAGTTTTTGCCTTTTTTTAGTTTTTTCAGTTTTTTTTTTAGTTTTTAGTTTTTTACCTTTTTTAGCCTAACCAGGATTTCAACCTGGGACCTTCATTCTCCGTTCTGACACCCTCTCTCACCGAGTGACTACTCCAGCATGTTTATTTTGGTGTTTTAAATGGTATATTATTAACCAAATTAATGTGTTTTACAATATACTAAGCACCTTCAAAGCAAAAATGATGGCAACTAATTTCATGACGTCAGCCGAAACATGACGTCACCTGATCCACAGATCCACACACAGACAACTTATTTTTATATATATAGATATATATATATATATATATATATAGATTTAATATATAGAGGGGCTGCACCTATTAGATCTAGGCCTAGGCGTAATGAAGGGGTTATACAATAAAGACCATTGCTCCATGCGACGGATTGCCTTCAACTTAACCGAGTCTTTTTCGCCACTTGGTGCGCTGCGGGTAGTCTTTGAAAAAAAATATTACGAGGATAGGAAAGAATTAATCTTCTCTTATACAGTTACTCTATGGCATATACGAAATGGCAAAATATTTCGTGGTTATTTCTTTTTACATCCCATTTCATTGATTAGACGAGGTGTCAAATCAGAGGCAAGAAATGTTCCCTTTTCCAATAGTCTCTCTAGCAATTAAAGCGACAGTATTTGAGGTTAATGGTGACCGATTTACACCACGTTTTAAGAGAAGAAATAAAGAAACAGTCACGGAAATCTGAGACCGTAATTGGTTTCCAGTGTCACAGTTCCGTAGACCAAAGAAAATCAAGATAGTCAATCAAAATAGAGAAGGAAAAGCTAAGACGGTAGAGTTTAAATGGTAAATTGCTTATTTTTCTGACAGGCACTACAGGTCGGATTATAAGAGTTTCCAATGACGATGCCCTTCGATCAATAGAGAACAGTAAAAAAAATAATAGAAGTTTAAAGAGACTCAGTGGCAGGAATTGAATACTTGTTTATTTGTGGATTTTATGTTTTTTTTTTTTTTTTTGTTTTTTTTTTGTCCTGGGCTGTTTCTTTTTTTCTAGCAATTCTGTTATTGGTTTCATTAATAGGTTTATCTCCAGTTCTAAAAACTACAAACAATAATGAGGAAAACACAATGAGGAAATTGTGACTATGAGTTGTGCAATTTTGGTTTGTGCTTTTTTTATTGGTTTTTGTTATTGTCAATTTGCTATTGATTTCATTCATATGTTTATCTATAGCTCTACGAACTACCAACAATAAAAAGGAAAACGCAATGAGGACCTTCTGAATAAGAATTGTGCAAGAAAACCAATTGAATACTTCAGCTAAAGGTCTAGCAGCCGACTTCAGGAACATAAAAAAGCTGAACAAAGATAAAATTTGACATATGATAGAAAACCCAAAAATTGAAACTAAGACCACCAATTAAATAATCTTAACATCATTATTTTAAGCAAGCTCAATACGAGGGGTCGCATACTTCCTGACACCTGGTGTAAATCCTGGAGCACCATATGTGCTACACAATTCCTCCACGCATGGCACAGTCCGTGGAACGCTTGGCGCAGTCCCCTTAAATCTGGGCACAGTTCCGCGACCTTTTGTACGTGATTTCCAAAAGTTGGCACTTCCTTGGCACAACCTCTGTTATTGAAATTTATGATACAGTATAAAGTTTTGTCAAAAAACCTAATTTAATAAATAACTGTACATATACTTAACAGAGCTGACTCGACAGATTTCGTGTAATTTACATGTCAGCGAATTAATTATTTTGTAGCGGCATTATAAATTTTGAAGCACAAATGTGAAAGGAGTTAATTAAAGGGTTTGGCAACGCAAGCGACTACCTTGTTTATCCCTTACCTACCTACCTTACCTTGTTTGTCCCTATTCTCATCATCCTCTTTCTTATTTTATTTGAGCTATGTCAGGTCAAGCGTACGACCCTTAGGTCAAGAGGTCCATTTGGATGTGACCAGGGGTATGAACAAATATGATCTGAATATTTTTACCATTATAGAAAAAAAATCCCATAGAACAATACAAGTATGATGCCTGGTCCAAATTATGTTAAACATACGCTGAGATTGTGCTGATTATACATGACATTTGAAAGAAAGAAACTAAGAAAATGAAAAAAAAAACATTCACTCGATGAAAATTACCCTCTTTTTGTTTTGCCTTTTCCTTAATATTTCCTTTTGTTCTTTTTTTTTTATTGAACCCTAAATTACAATTAAAAAATTGGACGGTTCATATTCACTTCATTACCTTTTTTAATGTCGGACATTTATGCGGAGTTAAAAAACTAAACTTTATACAAGCTTAGTCGACTTAATACAAGATCAAAATTCAATTATAAGTTATCGAAGTTCAAACTACGAGTATGAAGCTAAGCTTCATCGACGAACTCGCATTCCGGCACATTCTTAAGGGAGGCAGGGATACATATCGGTCTCCGTTTCGGAAATCTAAGAATTTTGCATGATTTCCCCGCAAACAACTCCAACAAACAACCAAACAACAAAATATACTAAAAACAATCCACTAGGTGACAGATGGATTACCCCTTTCCAATTGCTAGAAGTAAAAGATCAGTAGACAAGTCCTTTTCTAATTAAATCAATAAAAACTTAAGTACCGATCTGAAGTTTTGACATTTTGAAATTTTAACAAATAAAGAATATGACATTTTCAATTGAGTATGGCGGGTTACAACACGTCAGTGGAAGATTTTCAAAAGCTCTTGTTCAAGAAATGTGCGTAATGATCGTTATAATTTGTGTTGGTTCATTTGCGATCTTGCTATCTCATTTGGTTTTGGTCAACGTAATCAGTCGTCGCCCTTGCCAAAATCACTATAGATGTCTTTAGGTGTTCTTAGTAAAAGTTCTAAGTAACGCTTTACGCAACAAAGTCACGGCAGAGAAATTCAAATTTAGGAATACGATATTTCTAACTTACTCTTGAAGAAAAAAGAAAATGTGTAACGTATGGAGCAATTGTCCATGACCTGATTAAAAATTACGTTTTTTTGTGACAATCTCAATTTCCAAATTCTGGTTGCCATTGAATCCAACAGTTCGATTCGTTACTTGGATAGTCAAACAATAATCTCAATCGAGAGTAACATTCGCACCTGAGATTACTAAAACCAGCGGGAAAATTTTAAAGTATTAACCATGACCATGATGAAATCTTCAGAACGTATTAATCATGTTAATATTGGCCAAAATTAAACGCAAAAAGCTTCCAGTACTCCTCATCACTCATATTTGACAAACAAATTTTCACAATGTTCAATTTCTTCAAAGTTCAGTTCCTAGTTTTCTTCAATTATAATTTCCTTAAGGTTAAGAAAAACATTTATTTGTCTTATTTCTGCTGGTGACAGTCTATGTCAGCAAACATACTACTCCATATGCCAATGTGGGAATACGATATTTCAATGGGGGATACTCTGTACTAGCGGTCCAACATGGATATTCAGAATCATTAAAGTTTATGACTGTATTAGCAGCATAAAATTTCAGTTTATTGAACCATTTTTGACCATTTCTGGTCAAACAATTTTGACTATTTTTACTATCCAGCATCTTTTCCCGTTGGCTGCAGTCGGACTGACATTCTTCAATCTATATTGAAGATTTTTTGTTTTCTGTGACGAATTCTTCAATTGAGATATGGATTGCAGAGTATGGCAGGAAAACACCAGGAGTTTCAGGAGATGCTTCCATCATTACGTTCTAAATATAAGCAAAAACCAGCCCCTGTCGATGTCCTGAAACCAGTTTTCAGAAGTCAATTGACATTGCCAATACCAAATTTCACAGCTTTACATAATTCAAAAATATTTATTTAATATATTCCTTCCACACTGATAATTATCCTGGAGCCTCTCCTTTTGATAGGGTATGAAGTAGGATTCAGAACGACTATCTATCATGCGCAGTTTGAAAAAATGTTGACCGTTTAATTATGGGGGTGGGGTAAAGTATTTGGGACAGCGTAAAGTTTGAAAACAATTCTTACTTCATAACACGCAGAATTATTGTAGCTAACACACCCTGCATGCATACCCACCCCTATCTTTATCCTATACCCCTATATTATTATTATTACCCCTATACTTTATCCCCACCCCTAATGTCAACCGTCATTCAAATCAAAGTACCTGACAAGTACCCTGATCACACTGATTACTTTTTTTCAAAAAAAACTTTTCAACTTACTAAATTTTTATTTACTTTTTTTTAAACTTACTAAATTTTTACTTTTTAACAGATAAAAGATTTAAGCCAGCCCTTGCACATGCTTAACCTCTGGGTCGACCCCCTTGCCCACACCTGATGAATTTCATAATATTTCCTTATATTTCCACATTATTCGCTAAAAGATGATCGATAAAACTTTAACTTTTGTTTTGAAAAAAATCCAGTTGAAAAACCACATTAGGAGGGTTAAAACAATAATAGAAATACAATTTAATAGCGATTAAAGTGATAAAATTAGAAAAATAAATGTTTGTTTTCAAATGCGTAACGCGATTTGAAATACTTATTTCATTTCAAAGTGGATACCAAAAGTAGTGTTTTCACTTTGCCAGATTTTTAAGAGACTGCCTGAAACTTGAAACTTACATCCCAAAATGAAACAATTTTTTCTTATTGCTAAGATTTCTCCTGAATAGCGATGTCAATATTAAAATCGTTAGAAATTCTTCTCATAGGCATTTTCTTTTAGAAAATTATGGAAATTCATGGAAACAGAAAGACTCGGAAGCGACAACAGTAAGAAAAGATCTGCAAAGAATCTAAACAAAATAAATACAAATTTAGAAAAGGAAAATAAGAGATAAAGATGTAATTTAAAGATGTTGCTAAAACGGAATTAAGATAAAAACGCCTGCTCTTTTACAGGTCTTAACTAACTGAGTAGTTCAACCTAGGTAAATGCCTCAGTAGAAGTAGGTTACATTAATAATCTTTCGGTTTGATGACTGAGGGGGATCCAACCGATAGGGTGGCAACCCTCACATTCCTTTTTCAGCCTTTTTCGTGGGTTACGAATATTCCTGATTTCCAACATAGCTGTTGGCTGCTTCTATGATTGGCACAACATCGGGAGCGGGTGACTCAAGTGACCTAACGTCAACTGAGTCTAAAATTTTTCGCTACGCAGTGACATCATCTAGTCGCATGGCCTTCCCTCGTATTAACGGAGATTACCGTTTGTTTGTTGTTAATTCACGATATAACGATATGGACTACGATACAGGAGTAACAATATGAAATATCAATGCTCGATTGTAGGAAAAATGGTGTCTAACACGCGATAAGCAATTTACTACCCTAACCCATATATATATATATATATATATATATATATATATATATATATATATATATATATATATATATATATATATATATATATCCATCCTCTTTTAATAGAATGAGGAATGTCGTAGATCATAATGAACTTATAGACCTTTTTACCTTCAGTAATCACATATCCTTAAATGGAGTAGCCAAGCTATGATATCTTAGCATTAATACTGCAGAGCTTGGAGCTTACTAATGAGAGAATTTTGCTTCCTTTGGGTATTCGACAGCATCCTTTATCTGGTGTTATAAAGCAAGGATATCAGGGAAACATGAAACAAGGAATTTAAAAGGAAGAGGAGTATATTTCACAAGATACTGTCCAAGAAATTTAACAAGGAGGTAAGAGGCATTAAGAATTTAGCGTCCTTCAAAGAACGTGCAGAAGATCCTATGTCAAGTGGGAAAGTTACATTACGTTAAGTGCAACTCTTTACGCTTAAATAGACCCTTCTGTAATAAAAGAACACAAAACTTCATAAAGTAATCATAATTATGGTAAAGAAGGAAATACGGCCCATAGTAACCAAAAATGAATAAAAACGCATAGAAAAGATTGGTTAGCGAGAAAAATTGCCATTTATAGCTCATTCAGGAATTATAGCTATAATCTCAGTTTTCTTAATAGTACAATGTTTTTTTTTTGTTCTTTTTAGAACTAATTTATCAGAATTTTGAAAAAAAGCCAGAAATTTTTCAAAAATGACGTCAAAATTAAAAGGAAAGCATTGGATCGCTATAGCCATAGAGCCTAGATAAGATAATTACAGCCCCTTTGTTTGAACCAGAAGGAGAATTACCTTTCCCCATGGGTAGCCGTTATTTGGCCTCTTTTTTCCTTAATATTTGTAAATGAAGCACTTATGTGGCCTCTTTTTATTTTTATTTTTTGCCAAAGCTAGCGGGTACTGGAATATCATGGAGAGTATTAAGTACACCATCGGAATCGCCATGGCCAAATAACTTATTGATGAAATTTGTATTCCCCTGACTTGAGCAACAAGGAAAATAACTTTTTTTTTGTAAATGAAGCACTTGTGTGGCGTCTTTTTATATTTTTTTTTTCACCACTGCTAGCGGGGCACTGCAATATCATGGAGAGCTGTTTATGGGCTCACATGAAAAAATTGCTATATCTTGTGCATTTTCGAATTATCTAGACGTAATATTAAAAAAAAAACTGCATTTTTGTATACTGGTGATATTATATTGGAAATGATTTCATATTTGAGTGACTCTACTGCCTTATTTCCTTGGGTTCGTTCTTTACTAAAATTAAATAAAAAAAACGAGTTTTTTTAACTGAAAGTAAGGAGCGACATTAAAACTTAAAACGCACAGAAATTACTTCGTATATGAAAGAGGCTGCTTCCTCATCAACGCCCCGCTCTTTACGCTAAAGTTTGACTCTTTCTCTCAATTCTTCTTTTTAAAACAGTAAAAAACTCTAGCGTAAAGAGCGGGGCGTTGATGAGGAAGCAGCCTCTTTCATATACGAAGTAATTTCTGTGCGTTTTAAGTTTTAATGTCGCTCCTTACTTTCAGTTAAAAAAACTCGTTTTTTTTATTTAATTTCTGAACGTTTTTGAATCAATGCATGTTTTGATTTTGGCTCTCCGCAGAGGAATAATCAAAACGAAATTTTGCATATTTTTTTTGGGGGGGGGGGGCTAAATGGCTTTCTCATAATTTTGATCGAATGATTTTGAGAAAAAAGAGCGGGGGCGAAGCCTAGTTGCCCTCCGATTTTTTGGTTAATTAAAAAGGCAACTAGAACTTTTAATTTTTTACGAATCTTTTTATTGGTAAAAGATTTACGTAACTTATAAATTAGCTTACGTCAAGAACTTTTGTATTCTCATGTTTTTATTACATATATGAGGGGATTCGCCCCATCGTCAGTACCTCGCTCTTTACACTAAAGCTTAAATTTTATCCCAATTCATTAAGAATGACCCCTGAATCACAAAAGCCGTAGAATAAATAGTTGAAATTACTAAAAATACTTTAGCGTAAAGAGCTAGGTATCATAAGGAGGTGAGCCCCTTATATGGGTAATACTTTCTGTTTGTTTTAAGTTTTATTGCTGTTCCTTACTTCCAGGTGAAAAAGCTTTTTCACATTTATTTTTTAATTTTTTTTTTAAATAATGCTAGTAAATCCTGCTCTCCCTTCATGGAAGTTTTCTTTTCCCATGACAAATTCTCGATGGAAAGTTCCCCCAGCATATCCCCCTCTTCTCAACCCCTCCCCCCAACCAAAAAAATCCTCCTGAAAACGCCTGTATACTTCCCAATAACCATTACTATATGTAAGCACAGGTCAAAGTTTGTAACTTGTTGCCCCTCCCACGGGGACCGTGGGGGAGTAAGTCGTCCCCAAAGACATAGTTATAAGGTTTTTCGACTACGCTGAATAAAATGGCTATCTCAGAATTTTGATCTGTTGACTTTGGGAAAATAATTAGCGTGGGAGGGGGCCTAGGTGCCCTCCAATTTTTTTGGTCACTTAAAAAGGGCACTAGAACTTTTCATTTCCGTTAGAATGAGCTCTCTTGCAACATTCTAGGACAACTGGGTCGATACGATCACCCCTGGGGAAAAAAAAACAAAAAAAACAAAAAAAAACAAAAAAACAAAAAAAACAAATAAACACGCATCCGTGATCTGCCTTCTGGCAAAAAATGCAAAATTCCACATTTTTGTAGATAGGAGCTCGAAACTTCTACAATAGGGTTCTCTGATACGCTGAATCTGATGGTGTGATTTTCGTTAAGATTCTATGACTTTTAGGGGGTGTTTCCCCCTATTTTCTAAAATAACGCAAATTTTCTCAGGCTCGTAACTTTTGATGGGTAAGACTAAACTTGATGAAACTTATATATTTAAAACCAGCATTAAAATGCGATTCTTTTGATATAGCTATTGGTATCAAAATTCCATTTTTTAGAGTTTTGGTTACTATTGAGCCGGGTCGCTCCTTACTACAGTTCGTTACCACGAACTGTTTGATAACCTGCGATCAAGACTTCGTTCGATTACTCATTGAATTACTTCGTACCGAATGAGGTTTGTAGAGAAAAATAATCGTATTCTTGTATAGGAAGATGCAATTTTTTGTCAAAAAATTATTTCATTTCAAATATTGAGTCTTATTAATTGTAAAAGCGAATAGATATAGTAAATTCCTTTAGAATGAGCCTCTAAACAGCTCTCTATGATGTTCCAGTAACCCGCTAGAGACGGAGAAAAAAATATATAAAAGGATGCTGTATAAGTGCTTCATTTATTTAAATAAAAAAAACAAGTTTTTTCAACTGAAAGTAAGGAGCGACATTAAAACTTAAAACGAACAGAAATTACTTCGTATATGAAAGGGGCTGCTTCCTCATCAACGCCCCGCTCTTTACGCTAAAGTTTGACTCTTTCTCTCAACTCTTCTTTTTAAAACAGTAAAAAACTATAGCGTAAAGAGCGGGGCGTTGATGAGGAAGCAGCCCCTTTCATATACGAAGTAATTTCTGTTCGTTTTAAGTTTTAATGTCGCTCCTTACTTTCAGTTGAAAAAACTTGTTTTTTTTATTTAATTTCTGAATGTTTTTGAATCAATACATGTTTTGATTTTGGCTCTCCGCAGAGGAATTTGCATATTTATTTTTTTTTTGGCTAAATGGCTTTCTCACAATTTTGATCGAATGATTTTGAGAAAAAACAAGCGGGGAGGAAGCCTAGTTGCCCTCCAATTTTTTGGTTAATGAAAAATGCAACTAGAACTTTTAATTTTTTACGAATCTTTTTATTAGTAAAAGATTTACGTAACTTATAAATTAGCTTACGTAAAGAATTTTTTATTCTCATGTTTTTGTTACACATATGAGAGGGTTCGCCCCCTCGTCAGTACCTCTCTCTTTACACCAAATCTTAAATTTTGTCCCAATTCATTAAGAATGACCCCTGAATCACAAAAGCCGTAGAATAAATAGTTGACATTACTAAAAATACTTTAGCGTAAAGAGCGAGGTATTAGGAGGAAGTGAGCCCCTCATATGGGTAATAATTTCTGTTCGTTTTAAGTTTTAATGCTGCTCCTTACTTCCAGCTGAAAAAACTTTTTCATATTTATTTTTATTGTTTTTTTTTTTTTAATAATGCTAGTAAATCCTGCGCTCCCTTCATGGAAATTTTCTTCCCCCATGACAAATTCCTCGATGAAAAGTTCCCCCAGTATATCCCCCTCTTCTCAACCCCTTCCCCCAACCAAAAAATCCTCCCGAAAACGCCTGTACACTTCCCAATAACCATTACTATATGTAAGCACAGGTCAAAGTTTGTAACTTGTAGCCCCTCCCACGGGGACTGTGGAGGAGTAAGTCGTCTCCAGACATAGTTATAAGGTTTTTCGACTACGCTGAATAAAATGGCTATCTCAGAATTTTGATCCGTTGAATTTGGGAAAATAATTAGCGTGGGAGGGGGCCTAGGTGCCCTCCAATTTTTTTGGTCACTTAAAAAGGGCACTAGAACTTTTCATTTCCGTTAGAATGAGCCCTCTCGCAACATTCTAGGACAACTGGGTCGATACGATCACCCCTGGAAAAAAAAATAAAATAAAATAAACACGCATCCGTGATCTGCCTTCTGGCAAAAAATACAAAATTCCACATTTTTGTAGATAGGAGCTTGAAACTTCTACAGTAGGGTTCTCTGATACGCTGAATCTGATGGTGTAATTTATAATGACATATAATGACGGTCGTTAAGATTCTATGACTTTTAGGGGGTGTTTCCCCCTATTTTCTAAAATAACGCAAATTTTCTCAGGCTCGTAACTTTTGATGCGTAAGACTAAACTTGATGAAACTTATATATTTAAAATCAGCATTAAAATGCGATTCTTGTGATGTAGCTATTGGTATCAAAATTCCATTTTTTAGAGTTTTGGTTTCTATTGAGCCGGGTCGCTCCTTACTACAGTTCGTTACCACGAACTGTTTGAATAGAGGAAAAATTAGGCAGTGAGGAGTACAACCCCTCTGGTGAACCCTCATGTTTGTGCTACGGAGTAATTGAATTGTTTTAGTAGTTTGTTTCTCTTATGATAAGGGTTTCATAGCTTGGAAATTTACAGTTATCACGAATTGTTTGAAAAAAAAGAAGTGATTTTTCTTGTTGCTCAAGTCAGGGGAATTTAAATTTTATCAATAAGTTATTTGGTCATGGCGATTCCGATGGTGTACTTTTTATTTGGGTCTGGATTTGTTTCACAGTATTAATGGTGTTTACTATTGGCCGAAGGTCGTATTTAGTTGCAGCTACTGCTGCAACCACGAAAGCTGAAGAAAAGAAAAATTTGAATAATACTTTCTGTTTGCGATATATAGCGTAAATTAGTTTTCTACACATGTTATCTTCTAAGATTGTCACAATTGTCCTAAGCAGGCTATAAGGAATGTAGATAGAGATTTAATGTCTGACCAAGCGTCAAAGGCTCTGTAGAAAAAAATTATGAATTAATTCTCGAAATTTATTAACCACCCATCCAGAAATTCCTTTTTTATTTGCTATTGACGGTCGGTAACTGACTTTCCCGTAACGTAACATAAAATGACGTGAAGTAAAATTCTAAATGCCATAGGGCTAGATTCTACCCAAGACTGCCCATGTCAAGAAACATGTGCTCCATAAGATTCAGAGGCGGTTTTAGGGTGGAGGGGAAAGACAGAGGAGGCCCGAGAACAGAAATCTTAGGGCGCAAAATTCAAAATAAACAATCTAACGGTAAGGACACGCTTAGCAATAAGTATAAGCAGTGAACCAAAAATATTCCTTTTCCCATATCTTTATCGTCATTCCTTGAAAATAAAAGTAAGCAGACCGAATTAAAAGAATTAAATCTGTCAATTGGGACGAGATAATTAATAATTTTGCAGAGCAAAAGTAAGAAAAGACAGATTTAAATAAATGCAAAATACTATTAACAAATGAAAATTTTGCTAATAAACAAACTTTGTTAAAATTTGGCCTGCAAACTTTTGGGTGACAGGGGGGATGGGCTCTAATCAAGATTATGCCCTGGGCGCCAGAGAGGCCAGAACCGAAACCAAAAGAAGAAGCTTATAAATGAAAGTTCTTAAGCCGAAATGGCCAGCCATGACAACAATCAACAAAGAGAGATAAAACTCAACAAAAAACATCAAACGAAACTGCGGCCAGTAGAGAGAAAAAAGACGAAAGACTAAAACAACGTGAATATTTCGCCTGTATGTAAACTAGGTGTCCTCAGCACTAGATAAAAAGAAAAAAAACTAAACTAAAACAAATAAAACCACGACCAATAATAATAAATACAATTGTCGCTACTGATCCCCATAGGGAAAAGAACCTATTAGAGTTACTTCAATGAGAACATCAAAGCAACTGAGGAAAAATTAAAAAAATTGAAACCAAGTTACCTGTTCTGTTGCGAAATAATCCTCTTGTTAGCTTTGTAGGAGTAGATTACCTACTGGACCAAAAAGAGTTGCTTCAATATCAGCTAAAAAGAGGATTATTTCGCAACAGAATAGTTAACTTAGTTTCATTTTTTTTAAATTTTTCCTTCTGTGCCTTTGGGTTTTCCAGTTTTGTGTTTGATTTGTGTGAATTTTTTTATTACTTCAAATAGTGTTTTGAATATTTTCCAAGGTTTTGCTTTAAAATTCCACATCAAAACCCATATTTCCAGAGATTGTGCATAACAAATTTTATCCAATCAAAAAATGCCACAAATGTGGCAACTGAAAATACCACAAATTTTAAAGCATGAATTTTACATGGTTCAAAAGTAATTGTCTGTACAGTGAAGGCTTTTAAGGTTTATATTATATATGACAAAAGTAATTTTGATATAAACATCCTATGGTCTGTTATAACTATTTATCTGAGAGAAAATAGAAAAAAAACAAGAATTTTGGAAAAAATCTAAGATCTAAATATTTTGAAAAGCAAAATAAAATAAGAGAAAACAACTTGAGTTAATCGATAGGACCTAGTCAATTAATAATTTAGTTTATTTATCCATAATTTGATTTTGCATTTCATTTATTGAACTATTTTATTTATAATAAAGAAACAAATTTCATTTATAGTGAAATTAAAAATATTATTTATTTCGCACATATTTTATTTATTTCGTTGTTTCTTTTACAATAAATATAATTATTTTAGTAATTTTTTAATTTTTTGTATGTGATTTATTTAGGAAAACTTTAACTTATTTAGTTATTAGGTTATTTATTTGGCTACTTATTTAAATTAATTAGAAAAAAAAATTTCAAAAAACAAGATTTCTAGTGAAAAGTAAAGGCCATACTAAATTTATGATCAGAGGAAAGAGAAACTTACAATAATTCAAACTCAAAACGACAAGAATTTACTATTAAAGAATAAATGAAACGCAAAAAAAACAGAAATTAAATAAACAATCATAGCAAAAAAACATACGACAGGTACTAATATAAATGAATAAATACATCTTAAAACAAGTAAAGCTTAAGTTGAATATGCAAATCAAGCTTAAAACGAACAGAAATATTTTACTATTGAAATATAAATGAAACCCAAAACGAACAGAAATTAAACAAAATATTCATATTAAACAAACATACAATAAGCACTAATATAAATGAGTAAATAAATCTTAGAACGATTGAAACTTAAATTGAAGATGCCAATCAAGCTTGAAACGAACAGAAATCACTACGAACAAAAGTTTGGGCTTTGCCTCCTCCTCAAACTGTAAAAGTCTTAAGCCTACTGCGTCATTGGTGCTTTACTGAAAACTATATGTGTCTTAAAGAATCTTGGAAAGTACAAATAGAATCAAAATGAATGTTTGATACAAAATTCTATCAATTATTGAAAGATCATCAGTTCAAGATTATATTTTAATGTAATTTTATTTCCATTTTCAATCTTGCAATGACTGGAAAAGAAAATATTTGTGATATTATTTGTTTTCAGTGAAGCTCAAATGACGTAGTGGGCTTTAGACTTAACAGTTAGAGAAAGGAGCAGTATCCAAACTCTCCTTTGTAGTAAAGCTATATTTGACTTGAACAGCCTTGGAAAGAACTATTAAAATTAAACTGAATATTTCGTATATTCCATTGTTGAAAGCTAATCAGTTACAAAATTGAATTTTACTGTAATTTTACGTCTATTTTCAATGTTGTAGTAAGTACAAAAGAAAATATTTATGATATAATTCGTTTTCAGGAAAGCGTTAATAACGCAGTAGGTTTGAGACTTTTACAGTGAGAGAAAAAGGCAAAACCCAAAGTCTTTTTTGTAGAGATTTTTGCTCGTTTCAAGCCTGAATTGCATATTCAATTTAAGTTTCAGTCGTTTTAAGTTTTATTTACCCATTTAAATTAGTGCCTATTGTACGTTTGTTAGATAAGAATGTTTATTTAATTTCTGTTCGGTTTGCGTTTCATTTATATTCCAATAGCAAAATATTTCTGTTCGTTTTAAGCTTGATTCGCATATTGAACTTAAACTTTACACGTTTTGGGTTTTATTTATTCTTTAATAGTAATTACTGGTCCTTTTGAGTTTGAGTTACTGTAGGTTTCTGTTTCTTCTGATCTTAAGTTTAGTATGACCTTTACTTTTCTTTAGAAAACTTCTTTTTCGAAAAGTTTTTTTTATTAATTTCTGTCCGTTTTTGATTTCCAAAGTTTCATGTTTTTCAAAATTCCCTATTTCATTTTTTTTCCAAAATAAATCAACAGTTTTGACAAGTACTAATAAAATTAAACTAAATATTTGATATATAATGATATTACTTGCTGACAGCTCACCAACTCAAGTTTTTGTTTCACCTAAGGCCAAATATAAAGCTTTGTTGATTTTAGGCCGAGGCGTTTCTGCCGCTCCGTGTTAGCAAGATTTTTAGAGAAATCTCCAAAACTTCAGGAGTAGTGAAAGCCACAGGGCCTAGTGGGCCTAATGGTAAATATTGGTCTGGTTTCACTGCAATTTTCGCTTTATTTTCAATGTCGCAATAAGAACAAAATAAAATATTTGTAGTTTAATTCGTTTTAGTAAAGCGCAAATACGCAGTAGACCATATGCTTTTACCGTTAGGGAAACGGGCATTAGGTAAGTAAGTAAGTAAGATGGCACTAGACCCATAAGATCCGAATCGGCGGTGCTGATCTCCGTCTCATGGCCCTTCAATCAGGAAGCACAATGGGGGACTGGGGGCTAACTATCCTGTGCTTTCACACACCCTTCCTTACCTTCCCCAGAATTCTCCAGGTACCCATTTACAGCTGAGTCGACTCTGGCTGAGCTTGCAGAGTCAATCCCCTGACCCCCGTCCCAAACCAAATAACTGGTCACAAATGGGATTGAACCCGTGCCCCTTGGAAAAGGAATTCTCACATTAGCGCGCCAACCACTTATCCAGGTGCCAGGACGGGCAGCAGCTATAGTCTTTATTTTAATGAAGAATATAGATATTTTGAACAGGTTTGGGAACAGCTAATAAAATTAAACTGAATTCCGATCATTCTTGAAATTGAATATCGTCAACAAGTTTTTTTTTGTCGAGGGTGAGCTCCTATGATTTTTGGAATAAAATATCATAAATATTTTTAGGGGGGTCAGGCCATAAAGGGAGGGTCAAGGGTCAGTTCTCGGGATTTATCATCGATGTTTTTGGGGGAGCGAGAGTATTCGGCAATGGAGGACCAGGGGTCAGCTACCATAAGTTTTGGAATAAAATATTGTTAATAAGTTGTTGTCGTTGTTTTTTTTTTGGGAGGGGGAGTCGGACCATAGATGGCAGGGGTGAGCTGTTTAATTTTTAGAATAAATATCGTTAATAAGTTATTTTTTATGGGGGAAGGGGGTCAGTTCATGCAGAAAAAGCCAGGGGTCAACTCGCTTAAGTTTTGGAATCAAATATCATTCATAAATTTTTAAGTGGTTGTGGAGGCTTATCTGACCTTTGAACTGTTTTAAAAAGCCTCGCATAAGAAGCTTATATACCCCCCCCCCCCCCTCCGGACATAACATGCACCAATTGCCCCAGGGCTCTGAGTGTGTTTTGTTTACCGTGGAGTTTTTGCTATTGACTTATTTTAATATAACGGCTATCCAAAAAGTTCAATCGGATGGATTAGGGGTAAAGAAGGCAGGAGGGTTAGTTGCCTTCCAGTCCCTTTTGACTCTTAAAAAGGAAACTAGAACTTTCAATTTTCAATAGAGTAAACCGCCAGCGAAGATATACAATCATTCCATCCATAAAAACCTTATATGCCCCCGGTAACTTACAACACTTACCCACTGGCTCTGGGGGGGGGGTCGTGTCAATCCCGGAGTTTTTGTTATTTTATCTTAGCAATTTTTAATAAAATGGCTATCTAAAAAATTTGATCGGATACATTTGGGGAAAAAGAGCCTTGGGGGAAAGGGACTAGTTGCCCTCCGATCACTTTTGACTCTTAAAAAGGGCACTAGAGATTCCAATCGAATGAACCCCATCTGAAGTTTATGCTATCCTTCCTTCCACAAGAGCCTTATAGAGGGGTAGAGCCATCGAATGGCTAGTTGCCATTCGATCACTTTTGACTCTTAAAAATGAAACTGGAACTTTCAGTTTCCAAGACCACCCCTTATGTAAAAACCTTATATACCCCCTAGGCATACCTTAAAAGCTTTGCCCCTGGCCTCTGGGGCTTTGTGTTGATCCAAGACCTTTCATTATCTAATGTTTTAACTATTTTCAATAGAATGGATAATTCAAAATTTTTATTGGATGGGTTTTGGGAAAAAAGGGCGTTAGGCGGGGGCTAGTTGACCTTCATTCTCTTTTGACTCTTTAAAAGTGAACTAGAGCTTTCAATTTCAGATCAAATGATCCCTCTATGAAGTTTATTCGAGAGTCCCTTCTTTAAGAACCATATATGCCCCAGTTAAAACTTACAACGCCTGCTCCAGGGCCGTGGAGGGTTGTGTCGACCTCGGACTTTTTTCATCTGATATTTGACCTATTTTTGAAAGTTCTTATCGGATGGATTAGGGAAAAAAAGGGCGTTGGGGAGGGAGCTAGCTACCCTTCGATCACTTTTGAACCTTAAAAAGGGCACTACAACTTCCGATTTTCATTCTAATGAGCCGCCTCTGAAATTCATAAGATGACCCCTCCCATATGAAGTGCCTCTGGGAAAAAACATTGGAGCCATATGGCCTTTACTAGAGCGTTTATTAAGCGTTTATTACTAGAGCGTTTATTAACGCTCTAGCGTTAATAAACGCTAGAACGTTACCTCTAATTTTATGCTTTGTTGCTTAGTTAGTTCCTTACTAAGTCTAAGCAAGCCGAATGTAAACTTAAGTTTTACAAGAATTGTCACATATTGCCTTTTGAATTGTCAAATCTGCTGAGTGCTCTCGAGACTAAAGAGAGATTTTTACAAACATCACTACTATTACTATTACTACAAACAATTGACCGCAACGCTAAGCCACCTGAAACCAACACAGCTCTTCACGCTCCTCCTCCATCCCAATCTATTCAAAGCCTCCCTCTTTACACCCTCCCAAAAAGCTCCGATTTCAATTAAATCTTTCTTACGACATCCTCCTACCCCATTCGGGGACGACCCGCATTTTGTTTGGCCCTAGACGGTTGGCCGACAAAGACAATCTTTGGCAATCTGTCATCCTTCGTCCACAGATGTGCCCTATCGATCTCATCCTTTCTCTCATTATTGGACTAGAGGGCGTGACTACTTTTTTTTTTATAAAGCTAACCGTTTGAGATATAGTCAGTCAGTTGGGTGCCTGACACGAGCAACATTTTTTCCGAGGGGATTTTACGATAAAAACAAGAGCTAAGAGCTCATATGGCACTTGTGACGAGGCGAGAAGAGCTAAGAGCCAAGAGATCATATGGTATGAGCTCTAACAAAAGTCTATGAATCAATAGATTGATTTAAAAAGGAAAATAAGAGGCTTAATGCCGGTCAAGATTTAAAATAAGAGCTCTGAGTCACAAAGTCCTTCTAAATATCAAAATTCATTAAGATCCGATCACCCACTCGTAAGTTATAAATCCCTAATTTTTTTCTAATTTTTCCTCTCCCTTTTGCCCCCCAGATGGTCGAATCTGGGAAAACGACTTTATCAAGACAAATTGTGCAGCTCCCTGACACGCCTACCAATTTTCATCGCCCTAGCACGTCCAGAAGCACCGAACTCGCCAAATCACTGAACCCCTCCCCCCAACTCCCCCAAAGAGAGGGAATCCAGTACGATTCTGTCAATCACGTATCAAGGACATTTGTTTATTCTATCCACCAAGCTTCATCCCGATTCCTCCACTCCAAGTGTTTTTCCAAGATTTCCCCCTCCAACTCCCCCCAAAGTCAAAAGATCTGGTCGGGATTTTAAATAAGAGCTCTGAGACATGAATTCCTTCTAAAAATCAAATTTCATTACGATTCGATCATCTATTCGTAAGATAAAAATACCCCAATTTTCAAGTTTTCCAAGAATTCCGGTTTCCCCCTCCAACTCCCCCGAATGTCACAGGATCTGGTTGGAATTTGAAATTACAACTTTAAAGCACAAGATCCTTCTAATTATCAAATTTCATTAAGATCTGGTCACCCTTTCGTAAGTTACAAATACCTCAATTTTCAAAATTACCCCCCCCCAATTCCACCAAAGAGAGCAGATACGGTCCAGTTATGACAGTCACGTATCTTAGACAGGTTTCTATTCTTCCCATCAAGTTTCATCCTGATCTCACCGCTTTAAGTATTTACTAAGATTTCCGGTCCCCCCAACTGCCCCCCACTACCCCCCCCCCATTACGCTTGATCCGGTTGAGATTTAAAATAAGATATCTGAGTTACGAGGTCCTTCTAAATATTAAGTTTCGTGAAGATCCGATCACTCCTTCGTAAGTTAAAAATACGCCATTTTTTCTTATTTTTCAGAATTACCCCCCTCCCCAATTGAGCGGATCCGTTCCAATTATGTAAATCACGTATGCAAGACTTCTGCTTATTTTTCCAACCAAGTTTCATCCCAATCCCTCCAATCTAAGCGTTTTCCATCATTTTAGGTTTCCCCACCCCAAACTTCCCCCAATGTCACCAGATCCGGTCAGGATTTAAAATAAGAGCTTTGAGACACGATATCCTTCTAAATATCAAATTTCATGGAGATCCAATCACCCGTTCGTAAGTTAAAAATACCTCATTTTTTCTAGTTTTTCAGAATTACCCCCCCCCCCAACTACCCCAAAGAGAGCGGATCCGTTCTGGTTATGTCAATCATGTATCTAGGACTCGTGCTTTTTTTCCACCAAGTTTCATCCCGATCCCTCCACTCGAAGTGTTTTCCAAGTTTTAGGTTTCCCCCTCCCAAATCCCCCCCAATGTCACCAGATCCGGTCGGGTTTAAAATAAGAGCTCTGAGCCACGATATCCTTCTAAATATCAAATTCCATTGAGATCCGATCACCCGTTCGTAAGTTAAAAATATCTAATTTTTTAATTTTTCAGAAACACCCCCCCAACTACCCCAAAGAGAGCGGATCCGTTCCGTTTATGCCAATCATCTATCTAGGACTTGTGTTTATTTTTCCCACCATGTTTCATCCCGATCCCACCACTCTAAGTGTTTTCCAAGTTTTAGGTTTCCCCTCCCAACTCCCCGCCCCCGTCACCAGATCCGGTCGGGATTTAAAATAAGAGTTCTAAGACACGATATCCTTCTAAACATCAGATTTCATTGATATCCGATCACCCGTTCGTAAGTTGAAACTACTTCATTTTTTCTAATTTTTAAGAATTACTTTCCCCCCCCCCCAACCACCCCAAAGAGAGCGAATCAGTTCCGGTTATGTCAATCATGTATCTGGGACTTGCGCTTATTTTTCCCATCAAGTTTCATCCCGATCCCTCCACTCTAAGTGTTTTCCAAGATTTTAGGTTCCCCCCTCCAACTCCCCCCAATGTCATCAGATCCGGTCAGGATTTAAAATAAAAGCTCTGAGATACAATATCATTTCAAACATCAAATTTCATTAAGATCCAATCACCCGCTCATAAGTTAAAAATACTTCATTTTTTCTATTTTTTCCGAATTAACCGGCCAACGACAGATAGACCGACAGACAGACAGACCGACAGAATTGGCGATTGCTATATGTCACTTGGTTAATACCAAGTGCCATAAAAATTAGAAAAGCATCAAAAAAAATTTATATTCATTTATGTTACGCTTTTACGACTCGGGGAAACATTCCAGGAGGGAGGGAGATTCAAACCTACTATAAGAAATAACAAATCTCCTCGACTAAAAAACACCTTATTTCAACCCTGAGTTAAGATTTCCAACATTACACACACACACCAAAAAAAAAAAAAAAAAATAAATAAATTACATTATGAAATTATGAAATATCTAGCTTCTAGACTCATGCAATATAACAATAACAATAATCAAAATAGCAAGTTACAAATATTTATCAATTCTAAGACGTATTTAAAGAAAATTGTTTTTTCCCTTGGAACGAAGGAAGGGGGATGTAAGCATGGGAGTTTCCAGACGGTGTCCACAAGCTCCGAGGGGACCCAAAAAAATTTCTGGCAAGCGAATCTAGAAAGGATGGCGGGTGAACTGTAAAAAGTGGTACTTCAGAAAAAAAAACTCTTGGACTATTCCTAAGAGGGTGCAAAAACGTGTTATTAAATTCTAAGAGATAAACACTTACAAAAGAGTTATGAATCCCTGCTTTAAATATCCCTTTCCAAGCAAAAAGTTTGTAAACTCTTCCAAAGCAATCACTTGGAATTTAACAATATTCTAAGATTCATTAGCAAAAAATCGCAGTTTAAAAATCAGAATCCCAGATATTATACACAGTATCCTTTCGGGGATAGTGTTTAACATACATTATTTCCCCAAGATCCCAAGCTCAAACCGGAAATCCGAAGGAATAGCAGCCCCGCTCCCTTCCAGTCATATAAACATCTCAACAGAGGAATCAAATCTCAGTAATAATCTTAGAGAGCTTAGTATCTGTTATTGAGAAGATCTTCCTCCCCCTGGGGTCTTTGACACCATTCTTGCATCTGCTATTACAAAGCAAGGATATGAAAGAGCCAGATAAGGATGCACATGAAAAGAATACAATTTTCAGTACATAGTTGATTAATCAAGATATTTGAAGGCGACTGAAGATAGAATCAGCAGTTAACTCTGGAAATTAATTCTGGTAAACAAATGCTTTTTCCAGAATGACTTTCTTTGATATTTTAAAGGAAGTAGGAAATAAAGTAGGCAAGTAGTACCAGAAAATAGAAAGAAGAAAGTAGGTGAAAAAAACCAGAGAAAAATAACCCGAATAAAGGGGGAACGGTCCCATTCGAGGCCTGCATTTGAAAGGGCTCCGCGTTACAATTAAAAAAAGAAAAAGATTTTGAAATTTAAAGCAGATTGTTTTTAACATTAAGGGATAAATTATGAATTATTCAAATAATTACAAATATGTTTATTTTAAGTTTGCAGTGCTGGATGAAATTTATTAATGTAATTATTGTTATAAAATATATACTTTATAACATGGAAAACTGATACCCGTAAAAATTTATGTCAAATTTATTGAATTTTATCAGAACAGTCCAATATTAGAGAGCATTTTGTACTACGTACGTGAACTAATTTACGTACGTAAACTACTATTGAAGTATATTCTAGTAAATATTTATTATATAGAGGCCCAGCAAAAAAGAGAATGCAATCGGACTTCGCGTCTATTTGATCCGGAGCTGAATAAAACTTTCTGAAAATTATAATCCCAGAATTTGAATTTTGATATAATACCAGAATTTTTTATTCATTACTTTCTTCAATATATTAAAGAAAGTTCTCCAAGAAAGTTATATAGATAAAAAGATAAGTTAAATAGGACAGCACTTTCAACTCCTCTTAAGTATCGAGGACAGTGACAATGAAACCTAAGAGTTTGAATCGATTAACTGAAAACTTACACATATTACAAAATTAGAAAAAATGGGAATTAGACTTATAATGAAAAAAAAACTGTAGCCTATATGCAGATATGCCATTTTTGGTTGCACCGTGCACAAAATTAAATATACAAAAATCAGCTTTAAAAAAACTAAAAGCATATTGTACCTAACCAGGCACGTACACAGGAATTTGTCTCGAGGGTACCCAAATCCTTCAAATCCCTTATTCTGTGAGAAGTACCAGAAAAGTATGGAAATATGAAATCGTGATTCCAAGGGGGGAGCCGGGCCCGGAGAAGCCTCCCAGCGTACGAACCAGTGCTTAACAGTTAAAGAAGACGCAGGTTTCCTTTTAAGCTGTTGTTAATTGTGGGTGTCTTAGCATTCGAATTTTACCAACGAAAAGCGTTGTAAAATTTAACTAATTAGTTTTGTTTATTTATTTTCACGGTTTAACGTGCGAACACAGACGGAAATGTGGTACTACCCAAAAAACTTCATGATTTTGAAACAATAAGAAAAATGTCATAAAATAGCGGTTTTGGTTATAAAATCACCCAACACGAAATTTGAACATACGTTGATATCTTATATTATACCCGGCGATGTCCTATGTGTTATGCCCAAATAATTTTGGGTCCACGGTAAATTGGATCCGAGATTCGAAAAGCAACATTTCCTGCCATCTAGCGTTGCTTTTCAGGATTAAATTGTGAGCATAAAAGGTCGAACGAATGGAAACATAGGTAAATTATTGTTTTGATAACTTTCTTTCATTCAATCAAAGATAACCATTTGCAATTTATTATTATTAAATTTGAGATTTCTATTACGTTTGATGTCATTGTTGTCGGACATCAGATTGTTGTTCGTGTTTGGGCATCCTCAAACGCAAATTAAAAACTTTTTCAAGGAATTAATTTTACTCAAGTTTGATTGCATAACGATTATTGTACTATATGTACCTTAAATGGATATTTTATTTTTCTTAGTGGGTATTTGGAGAAGTCATTTAGACTTACCTATACGTGTATTGACAAGATTTGACGATAAAAAAAAAAGAAAAAACTTTTAAATCTAAAATAATTTTAGCTGGTTGATGTCTTTGTTATTCAACGTTAAAAACAAGATCTCAAATTTCCAGTAGTCCAGTGCATTGTTGCCGCCATAACATATTTCCAGCGATTTTTTTTTATTTTGGCAGTTACTGCTAGATGCCGGTTAGATGAGTCCATATTTAATTTTTTAGTTTGTTCTTTTAGCCATAGATTCGCTTATTACTGTTGTAACAACCGGTAACTTGAAATTAATTTATACTCGGTATGTTCGGTCTTGACTTGAATATATTGTCCTTGTGTCACATCCTTTGCTTTTGAAAAATTGGCCCGAATGACTGATTGGGTCATTCATTTGATTGGGAAAATTAAAAAAATTGAACTTAACAAATAAATTTGAACTAATGACAAAAAATTTAAAATATGTTGGCGAAAGGGCCAGAATTTCAATAATAGAAGACAGAATGAAACGAGGGTATAATTAAAAGCGTCTATCAAAGAACGAAATAAATACAAAAGAACAAGTGGAATAAATAAATAAAAAGGTAAATATAAAATCAATAGATGCATAAATACAAAATGAATAAATGATAGATAAATACGAAAGAAGCCGATAAGGAAGTATGAACCAGGCTTTTTATTAATTCCTTTTAGCAAAGAAGATAAACAATCTGGTATAAAGTGCTTGAAAGTACTAAACAGTTTTACCTTTTACTAGGTTTTGCAACAAAATACGGAGGAAATAAAAAACAAAAACTCTCTTTATATTTGAAAAGCATATATTTTGCAAAAAAAAAACGCAATGCAGGGTTCCCTTACAAGTTTCATCGTCACACTATAAGTCTCTACTTAGAAACATATTACGACGAAATCGTAAAAATTGTGTATCTTATTTTTCAAAACGCATCATGTCTCCTACGCAAGAAATTGGTAACCCACTGTTACACCAAAGACTAAAATGGTGACGAACTTCCAAATGAGAAAATCTAAGACAGTTTGTCCTACTTTAGACAAAAATAAACCTGGTCTGCCGCTTCAAATAGATGTCTTAACGACAAGAACTCAGGTACTATTTCTATTTCGGACCAGGTACGAGCTCCGAAAAATAACTAGAAAATTTGAACGTTTTGTTTGGTCTGATTAGTCGTTTCTGCTAGATTTCCAAAAGAAAATAATCTTTAAGCTTCTCTTTTCCGAAAATGAAGTGAGTAACGATAGCTAGACAATTGAATTTTCGTTGTAACAGCTGTGTTTTGCGGCATCTTCTAATCCTTAAAACCTACTTTGTAGAATCAACAATTTTTCATTAGCTCGGGGTTAGGCATGGCAGAGGGTAGGGGGTTTGAACCCCCCCCAAAATGTTTTTCTGACTCGTAAAAACATAACGAAAATGAATATAAAGAAAAGTTTATTCATTTTTTTCGGTTTTTTGTCCCCCCCCCCGAAAAAAATCTTTTCTTAAAACACCCCCCCCCCCCGAAAAAAAAAATCTTGGATACAGCCTTGGCTGTCACAAAACCAAAAATGTATTCCTGAATAATTTTTATCACCTCTCTGTAAACTATATGTCTCGTAACATAATACCTTTTAAATTACCAAACCAACTTGTGGGTCTTTTCACTTATACTCTAATACAGTCGGAAGGTATATGTTCATCATTTGAGGAGCTATGGCATTCAAGTTCTGACTATTTAAGGAATGAGTTTTCCTACAAGGCTGGCCAAGTCTCTGACATAGAACAGTTTACCTGGGATGATTTCCCAGAAATTTCTTCTTTACACTCCTTCGGATTGAAGTTCAACAAGCATTTAGGATGAACGGACATCGCGTACGATTTGACAAAGTAAATCTTGACAAAAAATATCATTGCCAAGTCGTAGAAATACTGCAATGGAATTCCAAATATATATTACATATAACTTTTCCAAATTGGAATAGTTGGAATTTCCGAATTTGGAATTCCAAATGACCTTTTTAAAATTCTAAAATTACAAATCAATTAATTAATAAGAGACAAAAATTAATTCAATTTAAAAAATCGTAGAATTTAAAGCAGGGTTTACTCTAGCTATGCACAATGTGTACCACAGTGGATTGGTCTCTTTGTTCAGCATAGTCGAAAAATGCTAGAAAATCCTGCGCCCTTTTTATTGAATTTTTCTTCCCCCATGACAGATTCCTCCAAGGAAAGATCCAAGGAAGTCATCCCCAAAGACATACTTATTATGGTTTTCGACTATGCTGAACAAAATGGCTATCTCAAAATTTTGATCCGTTGACTTTGGGAAAAAATGAGCATGGGAGGGGGCCTAGATGCCCTCCAATTTTTTGGTCAGGTAATATACAACCAAGGAGTCTTGACGTTGAAAGACAGGCTTACTCCCTATCCCTATGAAAATTACACGGCAACTGAAACATCGACCATTGTCGGGACCCTTTGAGGCATCAGCGGCTCTTGGGTAACATTATCCCATCATTTACGTAGTCTAAGGTTGGTTGATGATAATACTACAAAGAAAATATACATAAAAAAATACGAGGATAACCCTTACCAGCAACAGCTTTGCTTCGAGCTTGAACTTGTTGCGCAATAATTTTATTCAAGTTCAAAATGTGTTCTCTGTGTCTCCTTCCAGATAAAAGCTCCTCCTTCGTACCGCTAGAGTCACTGTTCTCTCCTGGCTCCTTATTTCCTGGAAGTGGAATAAGAAGTAAAAAAATGCTTGGCTTACAAAAATACTGGTTATAATAATGTTTGACTTATTGCTCAATTCTGAGGGTTCGTATTTGATTACTCCTTTCGAGGGGGGGGGGCATCTAGCCGGCTAAGTGATTTATATTCATTATTCTCAGCAGGAAATTTACAATGAATTCACTTCTGATTGTATTGGGGGGGGGCATAGGAGCCTTACTCTTACCTAGCTACGTTTTTGCTAAGAAGAGAGAGCAAATTATCAAGATAATATGCAACAGAACAGCAATGTTTCGTCTCAAAACTGGATTAATCAGTAAAATGAGGTCAGAGTCATAGCTCTCAACCTTAGATTAATATTGTGTTATCATTATGTTTTTATTATCTAGATTTGTGATGTTCATCCCGTCGTGATATATCATTTTCCCAGCAATTCCTTATTTTGGTAATAATGAAAAATAAAATCATTTGTAAATAGTCGAATTAAAAAAAATCAAATTTTTTCGATGAAAAGTAAATATCAAATTTAGAACATAAAGAACTTTATTGAGTGTAACACACATGACCTAAAAGTAGCAAAACTAGCCCAAACTCCAATGAGGTGGCGTTGGTAACATCATACCCCTAAGCTCACGAATATAACTATTCTTCACTGTTAATTTGCGCAGATTTTACCGCAGAGGATTATACCCTTAAATCTACTGTAAATTACCGTCCAACATTAACCAAGACAACCCTTTGCCCAAGCTTACCAGTGAACTCCATCATAGTTTAATCTAGTCCCCCCCCTTTTCAATGGATTAATTATCAGGTTAGGCATGCTCAACACCGTCTATTACACTCAAATTATTTTTGGACCACACATTTTTAGTGCTACCCGAAAACTTCCCATGGAGCTGCTCATTAAATCATGATAAAGATCGTAAAACATAAAGTAATGTTTTACTAAATAGCAAGTATGGAAAACAGAACAAAGTGGAGATAACAGTAATTATTATCAAATGTGTCTATAAAACAATTGCACAAATTACTGTAATTTAATTTTTTAATTGATTTTTAATGTATTTGACGCAAAAATTTTAATTACATAAAATGTAAGTATTTTTTGTTGATGTTAAAATTAAAAATACAAAGAAATTGTGCGAATAATTTCTAAAATGCAAAAAGAAATAAATAATAGAAGCGTAAAAGCAAGATACTTATCATGGTAGCTGAAATAATAATCAGTCCACGATATAATAAGAAGAGCTTGACACAGAAATAAAAGAATTGTGGTTCTTAAAAAGTAAAAAAAAAAAACTGAAGATACTTTTAGAAGGAAAAACTAATAAAATTCATCGAAGAACTTCTATTTATTTTTGTACCCGTTCAAAAAAAAATTCTAGTGTAAACCAGTTATGTATCCTAAAATCCATAGCTGTTTCTTTTTACATTGGCTATCAATATTTCCAAAAATTTGAACACTTAACAAAACCTGACTTTCCGTTGAACCTTAATTCTTTGCTGACATAAGCCATTAAACAAACAAAATTGGCTATATTTTAATCAAAAACGTTACTATTGGCTAAATGGCTGATAAGTTTATATACCCAGAGGATTACAGGATTTAAATTTAACTCAAAGTTTATGAAATGGACTTGTTCAATCCTTAGATAAATATTAATGTCCATGATTAAATTTCATAACCTACCAAAGTGATAGATCTTAGATCTTAGCTAGTTTAATGCAATATTTCACATAGCTTATATTTAAGTGGACTTTGAACTTTCTCTGCATAAAAATAGTAAAAATGAGACAAAAAACAAATCATCCTAGGCCAATCTTGATCATTGAAAAAAACAATGAAGCAGGTCCACCAAACATTATTACATTTTCAGGTTGTAACTGCATCATACAATTTTTAGCAAATCTTCTCTTTCTTTGTAAAATAATAGGCATTAATTATTAAACATCAACTCTTTTGGGATATTGCAATTATTATGAATACACGATTAATTCTTAAATAAGGTTGACGAGGCCGTATCCAGTATTTTTGTTGGGGGGGGGGGCAAAAACTTTACAAAACGCATCAAAATTTGTTTTATACTTTATTTTTTATTTATACTTTATTTTATACTATTCATTTTTTATTTATTTTTTATACTTTTTTAAGAGTTGGACACAAATTTCAGGGGGGGGATCAACCCTAGTAACCCACCCTAGATATGACCTTGAAGTTCGAGATTTTATGAATAATTACTACAATGGTTGAGATTGACAACAAAGAAACAGAGACTTTACTTATAAAAAATGTTGTGGCTCAAACTATTTCGTTGTTTTTCTAGTTATAAATTTCTTAAGAGAATAAATCAGGATTTTCATTCTTTATAATTGCTCAAAAATTTGACACAGTAACAATAGGAAAATGTAACAACGAGTAGAGAAGGCGGGACTATTTAGTTTCCCTTTATGGCACTTGCTTAAGGAATATTGTGGCGGCCCTGAGAAAGTGTTTCGCAAAAACAAACAACTGCAGTTAAAATTCACACGAGAGCAGGGGCAAATAATCTCTCTTTCTCTCTTTAGACTGACGTTCATCACCACGATCCTACTACGAGAAACATAATTAAAGATTTTCGTCCTAGTTGAAGTCGCCATTTTAGTAGTGGATTGTAAAATGATTCGCAAGGGCACCAATTGAGGAAAGGGACTGTATTTGACCTTCCTAGACTCAATACCCCTTTCCCTAGATTCTGGAAAATACCTTTCTTAGTATTTTCATGGAAAAATACTCATTAGAAAGATTGAAAAAATGGGAAAAAAATAACCCTCCCTCTCCACCAGCATTTCCAGAATTTTGCACCAGTCGGTGACCGCTAGCGAGGTAGATTGTCTACCTTACTTTTCTGGGTTTGTTGTGTTAGCCTATAAGTGTCTTAATGCTAGCTACCTCAGCTATCATATTAGCTATATGGGAGCCATATTAGCTAGGTATCCCACTACACTTGATAGATCACTCATTATTTGTGAGAGTTACGCGGCTGATCATGATACTCTGCACAGCTTCCCAAGAACAAATTATCGGTTTTACCCATGGCACTGTCTGATACCCATAGCCCCACCTATCTACATTACGCAATTACACAATATCCCTTGTAAAGGAATTCTGTTACTCTGGATTTCCTTTAAGTAAAAATTGGCTCAATGTTGCTCATATTAGATCGATAGATGGATAAATTTTTTCAGATAATATATCAACAATAAATTGAGGAAACAGAAGTAAATGTGTAAACATATACCACCAATAAGGCTCTACTCCCAGGTAAACAGAAAGATCAGTACATCCTTTGGGGTCACTATAAGTCAAAAGAAATCTACTGCTCTATTGGTTCTGTTAATATACAGATTAAGTTAAACACCCTATTTTTTCCCATATTAGGGCATATTGTCGTAATATAAAATAAATATTAGGGCATATAGCCCTTATATTTATAGGACGTCATATGCTTGTAGTTTTACGGCTCATGACCAATGTGTACTTGAATTTTCGTTTGTCGACCCATCAAACTTCTTAGGCAGATCTATTCAAATGAGTCTTTACGTCAGATAATGAGCTGGTTGCAGCGTCATGCCCCCTCCCCCCTATTTAGAAATATGATAACAACTTGGCTATTTGTGCATTATATTTTTTCTCTGTTTTTTTTGTTGTTTTTTTACCTTGTGGTACTTGTGCATTATCCCGATCCCACACAAGAAGTTTGCTTTGTTTGATCTGAACAAAACTGGTTTTCCTCTTGCATTTGGTTATAACTAGCTTATTCTTTCCTGAAATACGCCACGATGCAGGTATATTTTAATTAAATACTTAATATATAGAGAGGGTTAGGAAAGGTAGTTAATATAATGCGTTCGGGGCGGCCTGCTTTCCATAATTTTTTGTTGTAGTTTCGATAATTTGTTAATAATGCATTATATTATCATTACATTTTGGTATATTTCATTATGATTAACCTAACTTCACTTCTTGAGTGTGTTCGGGATAATACACAAGTGCCAAGCTTTTTCGCTTTGTTTCAGTGTGACTGGCCTTTTGATTGAAATAAAGATATTTCATTGAAACGAAATCTAAACGACTTTTTATTCAGCTATATAATTTAAAATAAATTAAACAAAAATTGACATTTACCTTTGGTGAGATTTTGTAATCTGGAACAAATAAATTTAAAACTCTTATCAGAACAAACAAAAACAAAAAAAGAACTTATATAATTTTCCATGTCTTGTCACATAATTAAAAAAGAGAAAAAATGTGTTTGTTCACTGCTGGGCTTAGGAACTTTCTAAAGATAGCAAAAATTAGTTAGGAGTGCATTTAGAATACTGAGACATATTGCATAAAATGACAAATATTTTAAATATATCAATATATATTTAAAATGTTATCATCGATTTGAGGTTTAAAATAACCACGAAATCGATATATTGTTGAATCTACATTGAAGATCGTATGGAATATGATGTTGTAAAATTAATGAAGAAATAGTGTTTTATAGCAAAATTTGTTTTTAACTTTAATTAATAAATTGTATAACTTTTATAGTTGAAAGTTTATGTGATAAAGAAAAAATAAAGAATCTTGTACAAGAGCTCACTGTACTGAGTATATATATATATATATATATATATATATATATATATATATATATATATATATATATTACTAACTTCTTAATGGTTCTGAAATGCAGGCGTTTCGGAAGGCTGAGGAAGATATGCTAGGAGCTCTTCAGAAGAATGGCCTTAAGGCTCATTCACATGAGATTTTATCACTTCCAAAATTTAGCTTGCGAATCAGATTTTCTTTAAAATATTTTGATTGGCTGAAAAATTCTACGAAAAACTTTGGTTGGGTCAAAATAGCGTCAGTTAAATATCGATATTAGTAAAACGTCAGTGTGGATATGGCATTAAGGGTTTTAGGTGCTTCTTTGGCTGAATTTATACTTTTGAATTAATTCCAAAAATCTTTCTAGGGCTATGATGAATGAAAGTCGAAGGTGGCTAATTCTTGTTTTGTAGATGAAGTGCAATAGATTGGCAAAAATATGGCTTCTCGGCTATCAATGTAGGGCCAAGCAGGAAGTCCCTGAATGGGGTATGGGGGATATTAGAAAGTATTAAAAGGAAATTTCAATTTTACGAAAGGGAATGAAGACTGAAGCTTAGAACGGATTGCAATGAGTCCGTTCATTGCCCTGCCCCTGCCCCTATGACCTGCCCCTATTGTATTGCCCCTTAGAAGCTTGGTGCAATAGATTGGCAAAAATATGGCTTTTCGGCTATCAATGTAGGGCCATAGAGTGCAATAGATTGGCAAAAATATCGCTTTTCGGCTATCAATGTAGGACCAAGCAGGAAGTCTTCAAATGGGGTATGGGGGACACTAGAAAGTATTAAAAGGAAATTTCAATTTTACGAAAGGGAATGAAGAGTGAAGCTTAGAACGGATTGTAATGAGTCCGTTCATTGCCCTGCCCCTACCCCTATTGTATTGCCCCTTAGAAACTTGGTGCAATAGATTGGCAAAAATATGGCTTTTCGGCTATCAATGTAGGGCCATAGAGTACAATAGATTTGCAAAAATATGGCTTTTCGGCTATCAATGTAGGGCCAAGCAGGAAGTCCCCGAATGGGGTATGGGGGACATTAGAAAGTATTAAAAGGAAATTTCAATTTTACGAAAGGGAATGAAGAGTGAAGCTTAGAACGGATGCAATGAGTCCGTTCATTGCCCTCCCCCTGCCCCTATTGTATTGCCCCTTAGAAGCTTGGTGCAATAGATTGGCAAAAATATGGCTTTTCAGCTATCAATGTAGGGCCATAGAGTGCAATAGATTGGCAAAAATATGGCTTTTCGGCTATCAATGTAGGGCCAAGCAGGAAGTCCCCGAATGGGGTATGGGGGACATTAGAAAGTATTAAAAGGAAATTTCAATTATACGAAAGGGAATGAAGAGTGAAGCTTAGAACGGATGCAATGAGTCCGTTCATTGCCCTGCCCCTGCCCCTATTGTATTGCCCCTTAGAAGCTTGGTCCAATAGATTGGCAAAAAATGGCTTTTCGGCTATCAATGTAGGGCCATAGAGTGCAATAGATTGGCAAAAATATGGCTTTTCGGCTATCAATGTAGGGCCATAGAGTGCAATAGATGGGCAAAAATATGGCTTTTCGGCTATCAATGTAGGGCCAGGCAGGAAGTCCCCGACTGGGGTATAGAGGACATTAGAAAGTATTAAAAGGAAATTTCAATTTTACGAAAGGGAATGAAGAGTGAAGCTTAGAACAGATGCAATGAGTCCGTTCATTGCCCTGCCCCTGCCCCTATTGTATTGCCCCTTAGAAGCTTGGTGCAATAGATTGGCAAAAAATGGCGTCTATCAATGTAGGGCCATAGAGTGCAATAGATTGGCAAAAATATGGCTTTTCGGCTATCAATGTAGGGCCAAGCAGGAAGTCCCCGAATGGGGTATGGGGGACATTAGAAAGTATTAAAAGGAAATTTCAATTTTGCGAAAGGGAATGAAGAGTGAAGTTAGAACGGATGCAATGAGTCCGTTCATTGCCCTGCCCCTGCGACCTGCCCCTCAGAAGCTTGGTACCACAAGGATGGTTAGTAGGCCTTGTAAATTGTTAGATGATCTAGAATATTCTTTAAACAAAGCAAAATTATTAACTCAAAAATGAGCCCAAAAAAGAAGAGGCAGGCTCCTTCTCTTCATATAAAGCCAAACAATGAGCTTTAAAATGAGCTTGAAGAAAAGGAGCAGGCTCCTTCCCTTTAAATAAAGTAAAAAATAAAAAAAATCCAAATCTTTAGCTTCAAAATAAGGCTGAAGATAAGGGACGGGCTCTTTCTTTTCCAAGTAAAGCTAACAAATAAAGCCAAATCACGAGTTTAAAAATGAGCTTGAAGAGAAGGAGCGGGCACCTTCCCTTCAAATAAAGTAAAAATGTCAAATAAATCCAAATCTTGAGCTTAAAAGTAAGCCCTAAGAGAAAGGCTCCTTCTCTTCAAACGAAGCCAATAAATGTATAATGAAGCCAAATCATGAGCTTGAAGAGAAGGAGTAGGCTCCTTACCTTCAAAAAAGTAAAAAATATCAAGTAAATCCAAATCTTGAGCTTCAAAATAAGGCTGAAGATAAGGGACGGGCTCTTTCTTTTCCAAATAAAGCTAACAAATGTATAATAAAGCCAAATCATGAGCTTAAAAATGAGCTTGAACAAAAGGAACAGGCTCCTTCCCTTCAAATAAAGTAAAAATGTCAAATAAATCCAAATCTTGAGCTTAAAAGAAAGCCCTGAGAGAAATCTCCTTCTCTTCAAATAAAGCCAATAAATGTATAATGAAGCCAAATCATGAGCCAATCCTTACCTTCAAAAAAAGTCAAAGATATCAAGTAAATCCAAATCTTGAGCTTCAAAAAAATTCTGAAGAGAAGGGACAGGCTTCTTTTTTCCAAATAAAGCCAATAAATGTATAATTAAGCCAAATAACGAGCTTGAAAATAAGTCTGAAGAGAAGGAGCAGGCTCCTTCCCTTCAAATAAAGTAAAAAATGTCAAATAAATCCAAATCTTGAGCTTAAAAGTAAGCCTAAAGAGAAGGGACAGGCTCCTTCTCTTCAAATAAAACCGATAAATGTAAAATGAAGCCAAATCATGAGCTTGAAGAGAAGGAGCAGGCTCCTTCCCTTAAAATAAAGTCAAAAATATCAAATAAATCCAAATCCTGAGCTTCAAAATAAGGCTGAAGAGAAGGGACAGGCTCCTTCTTTTCCAAATAAAGCCAAATCATGAGCTTAAAAATGAGACTGAAGAGAAGGAGCAGGCTCATTCCCTTCAAATAAAGTAGAAAATGTCATATTTTGGCTAAATTGCAGCCAAAACATTTTGTATGATTTTTTGAAGGATTGTAAAGAGATAGATCATGAAATTGCAAAAAAAAATATTAATGAAAATAATGCATTTCGACATTGTAAAAACTGTCGATTTTTTCATGCTAGTCAGAAACAGAATAAGAGGGGGGAGTTGGTATTTTAATAAAAGATTGTTTTTACATCTTCTTTACGCAATGAATTTAGGATTTGGAATGTTTAGATACAATTTGAGAGTTGTACAGTAGTAGTGAATGACAGAAAAAATATGACTTGGTAATTGTAGCATATCAGCCACCATCGTCTAGTCTTTAAGACAATATGAGCCATTACTATATTCCCTCTCCAAACAACACCATCCGTTTTATGTAATGGGGGATTTTAATATTGACTTAATGCAACATAATGCTATAACATTGAATAAGGGATTATAATTTACTAAAGTTTCATTTTTACATGGTTTGTTACCTAATTGCTTCCTACCATCAAGAATTTATGACAAACATGCAATTCTTATTGAAAATATTTTAACATCTGATAATGGCTTTAATACCCATACTTTTTTAATGACACATCTGATCATTGTGTTCTTGTTTTGGACTTCGCTGGGTCAAAAGTAGACTGAAAAAGAAAAGAAGGATACACGCAATGTATGTATCCTTTTTGAAATTATAGTCTTGTAAATTATCGGTCTTGAAATTATTGTTTCTCAAAACTATACATTTTTTTTTTTAGAAAAAAAGCATTTTTTTTTAATTTTAAAGGAGAGCGGTTCTCGAACCTCAATCAAAGCATTTTTTTTTTTTTTTTTTTAATGTCAAAATTCATGGCATAAGCCACTATTTATATTTGACTTAGTTTTCTCTCTAGAGCTTCTTTTTGTTGAATTTCCTTTTTACGAAATCAATTGAAGGTTTTTCAGGCAAAACATTCTCCGGGAAATAATTCTAAGTGGAAATTCCCCACTCAGTGAAGAGTTCTGAGATAGAGTCAAACCCTATCTTAGAACTCCATCTAAGAATGGCCTAATTTTGTTTTTGTTTTTTTGGGAGTTGAGGCGCCTACCAGCCTTCGCTGGGGCAAGGGAAGGAAGCCTTAGCTTTGTTCATCCGCACTTCTACCAGAAGGAGACATCGGATATCATCTAAACTTGGCAGGAATTAGTTAAGAGTTAGAAGGAGTTTGTTTTCTTTGTGTTATTTGAGAAGGGTCCCAAATTTTTTGTATGATAATCCATGGAAGCAAAGAACGGGTCATCTGAACGCAACCAAACTTGGTTAAAATTGATATTAGAATAATTTATTCTAGTTTATTTTCAAGGTCCATGCTTGATCCAGCCTCTTTGGGTGAGGTGGAGTGCGTGTCTCTAAATTCTTAGGACGCTTATCCGTAGAGTGTTCAGTCCCAGTCAAAATTGATGAGTGGCCATAGCAAAGGTTAATTATGTTTTTCTTGGGCCCAGGATTAATATTAATTCTATAGAGGGGTACCTATATTCTAGTCAGAGAGATATCTGATCGAAAAAAGGGTCTATTGTATTCCAGCCAGATTTTTGTAAAAGTAATTGTTAATATTCTTTGTAAGTCTAGGGTTGTTATAGTGTTTCGGGGGAGGATCAAGGGCTGATCTACCTGAATAGGGTGTTTTTGATACAAGTCAAATTTGGTCAGACTTTAAGTTAGATTCATATTTGAGACTCGGGTTTTGTGTATCATCCAATTTTTCTGGGGGTAGAAAAATCTCTTTTTAATTACTAGTCTGGTGGCTAAATCTGTTAGGGATTAGGTGCTACAGTTTTTTTTTTTGGAAGTTTCGAGTCCTTTTCTGTAAAAAATATAATAATATATTATTAATATTATGCATTATTATGTATTATAATAAATTATATAGGTCACAGTTGTTACAGCACCTAACATGGGACTAGCACTGAAGGTCTATTTTATTTTAGTTTTATGTCACTTGGCATTGGATTTTTTTTTTCTAAAAAAATCCAATGCCAAGTCAGCCATTCCCAAACTGAAATCAATATCAACGATCTAATATAATATAATAATTCATTGCACTCAAAATATAATCAAAATATGAATAGTTTAATCAATACAAAAAAAACAGGGAAAGGAACAATATTTAATACATTTGTTAGAAAGCAATTGTTTTTCTCAATTTTTGTAGAGGAAACACCAACAATAAGTTTTATTTAACGAAAATACTCTAAAATGTATTTTCATATTTATGTATTTTCACATCTCCTCCAAGCAATGGACCTAAAGCATGTAATAGGTATTGAGCCCCTGTTGCCATTTGTTATTGAGCCCTTGCTACTATTTGGTATTGAGCCCCTGCTACCATTTGGTATTGAGCCCTTGCAATCATTTGGTATTGGGTCCATGCTACCATTTGGTATTGAGCCCCTGCTCCTATTTGGTATTGATCCCCTGCTACCATTAGGTATTGGCCACATTGCCAGAACTTGTAGTTTTAGACTAAACCATCAAAGACAGGAATTTATAAAACATGTGAATACTGATCCAGGGGCACAGCTTGGGTTTCAGTTTGGAGGGGGGATTTGAGATTTGGAAGGTTTAATCCGAACATTTAGGGGGGGGGGTGCAAACTGTTACAAGATTGAACTCTTGTGTAATATGTGTTTTGTGTAACGCTTTAACATAAAACATTTTTTCGTAATTTTTCGTAAAACCTGCTCACAACGAGTGTCTGTGGCATTTCCCCCTTCATACCATGGAGGAAAATCGGAGGGGGGGATCGCTTCAAATAAATAAACGGATACATTGACCTGTAGCTGTAGTTTTTTTTTAAGTAATCTAAGTAGTATAAAAAAAGAAATATTTTATAACTGTTACTGGCAAGCAGAGTCGTACCTGGATTTTTTTCTCTTTTTTGGGGGGGTTGAGGAGATACAAAAGGAGTTTTTTCGGAAGGGGGGGGGGTACAAAAAACCTTTAAAAACGCATCAAAAACTCGTTAAAATTGATTTTTGTTTCGTTTTTACGAGTCGGACAAACATTGCAGCCCTGCTAATTTATACTACATTTTTATCGCTATGAATTTTGTCAACTTTGTAGGCTTAGTAAAACGGGGGAGGAAATCATTTTGAATCCCACTCCATGCTGGCATTTCAATTCTATACCCAACAGACGATATTTCTGTCTGTTACCATACTTAAGTAGGGCTCCCACGGCGTCATCAAAGTTAATGAAGATTTTTTGTGAAATTACGATCATTAAGTTTGTCCTGCTCACACAAGAATTTTACCTTTTTGACTTTACAGCAATTTTTCTTAGCAAATATTTATAAATTGTTTTTTTTTTTTTTTTTTTTTTTTTTTTTACAAATTGATGCGTATTCTGGTACAAGAACAGTGATATGGTAACAAATTTCGGGGCTCCAGATTTATTAAATAAACTTAAAGTGCTGCACCAGAAATTGTCCGACTCGATACATTTTACTATTGACCCTTTTCATGATCTTCTAAAATGTTTTCTACAGTAATTTAATGTGTTATCAGAAGTTGTTTTTTTTTGTGTGTTTTTTTCTGTGTTTGTTTTTATACTCCGCTGTATCAAGTGGGTCACAAATAAATTATTATTATTATTATTATTTATACTATAAAGTAATATTTCAGTTCAAAACTTTAAAAGACGATCGGTCAACAAAAAACATGCAATTAATCATACATTTATATTATTGTAAATAATTGTACAGAAATCTAATCCTCTTCTAATCCTCTAATGGGAAAAAATCGCCATCTGACAATGGGAATGGTAACTATTTTTCTGCTTAATTTTAAAATTAAAAGCTGATTCCGAAATCAAATTTATGATTATTTCGAAAACGAGCCTAAAAACTCTTGAAAATGACATCAGATCAAAATAAAAAGGGCACCATAGGAATTGGTCTGAACACTGAAAACTGAACCTCCAAATCCCAGTTTGGAGGGAGGATATTAGCCGTAGGAAGATATTCCTACGGCTGCCAAGGGAAGGAATTTGTTTCAAGAGAAGAAACCTACCCCTTTTCTACAGGCTTAATAGAGCAGACTTCATACTAAGAACATGTAATGATAAATTAGTTTGTTCTGTCATTTACTTCAGACAGTTTTAAACATTTAATTTGGCATGATAGTACTCTTGGCAAACATAATTTTAAAATTTAATTACTTCAGAACAAGGAAAATTTGCCAACACATAACATAAAATCGACATCTTATTAGAAAGAACAAATAAAAGGCTATTTAAACTATGTGAGATAACATTTAGTCTCTTATTTAATTATTTAGGACATGGTAACAAATGGCTAGACACATTGTGATACATTACAGTCTATGAAGATAAAACAAAAAAATACTATGTACAGTTTTGAGCAATATTACAAGAATTCAGAAGGATCTTAGGGGGCTATTAAAGAATTTTTGCTTTATGGCGTGTTAAATGTCAAAAACTAAAATCTATTTTTTAGCACGGAGCGCTCTTAAGATGAATTTTTTTTGGAGGGGAGAGGACTTCTTTGTAGGGAAAAACTCAACGAATCTGGCAAAATTTATTACAAACACAATCAAATCTCGACTATACAAGGTACTAAAGTAAGAATACAAAATATAAATAAATCCAACAAAAAGTAAAAAATGATATAAAACTAAAATAAAATAGACCTTCAGTGCTAGTTCCATGTCAGGTGCTGTAACAACTGTGATCTGTATAATATATTATTATACATAATAATATATGTTATAATATAAATAATATATTGTTATATTTTTTACAGAAAAGGACTCAAACCTCCAAGAAAACTGTAGCTCCTAATCCCTAACAGATTATGCCGCCAGACTAGTAATTATGCAAGTAAACGACATTGTCCTACAGCTAGAAAAATTGGATGATGCACAAAACCCGAAGTCTCAAATATGAATCAAACTTAAAGCCTGACCAAATTAGACTGGCATCCAGTACACCCTATTCAGGCAGATCAACCCTTGATCTTCCCCCGAGACACTATAACAACCCTAGACTTACAAAGAATATTAACAATTACTTTTACAAAAATTTGGCTGGAATACAATAGACCCTATTTTCGGTCAGATATCTCTCTGACTAGAATATAGGTACCCCTCTATAGAATTAATATTAATCCTGAGCCCAAGAAAAACATAATTAATCTTTGCTATTACCACTCATCAATTTTCCCTGGGACTGAATAATTTCTTCGAATAAGCGTCCAAATATCAAGAATTTAGAGACACGCACTCCACCTCCCCCAAAGAGGCTGGATCAAGCGTGGACATCGAAAAAAACTGGGAAAAATTATTCTAATATCAATTTTAACCAAGTTTGTTTGCGTTCACATGACCCGTTCTTTGCTTCCATGGATTCTCGTAAAAAAAATTTGGAACCCTTCTCAAATAACACAAAGCCAACAAACTCTTAATTCCTACCAAGTTTAGATGATATCCAATGTCTCCTTCTGGTAGAAGTGCAGATAAACAAAGTTCAGGCTACCTTCCCTTGCCCCAGCGAGGGCTGGTAGGGGCCCAAACTCCCAAAAAACAAAATTGGGGCATTCTTCGGTAGAGTTCTGACATAGAGCTTGACTCTATCTTAGTCTCCACTGAGTGGGGAACTTCCAATTGGAATTATCTCTCGGGGAATGTTTTGCCTGAAAAACCTTCAACTGATTTCGTAAGAAATTCAACAAAAAGAAGCTCTAGAGAGAAGACTAAGTTAAATATAGATTAGTGTTCTTTTCTGTTATTCTGTTATTTTTCTGTTATTCTGACTTTTTTTTGTGAAATTGTAAATAATTAGTGTCATATTTAAATAAGAGAGAAGCATTGAAGGGCTCAAGAGAGCCTAGAGAAAAATTAGGTTTCTGACTACTATAGATTTTCTAAAAATACTTTTGTCTCAAAAAAAAAAAAAAAAATATATAAATATATTATATTATAATATTTTAATATAAACTGCAGGCAACTTGTAGACTGAATTTAAAAACACAAGCAGAACTGTTGTACCGCTCACAAGGCTTACACAATTTTCGCTTCTCATTTTTTTTTTAAATTTTATTATTATTATTTTTGGGGCTTTAACGCAGTCTCGTATGATGAATTCAAAAAATCCAAATGAAGATGAATTGACTCCATTTTTGGGTCTTGCCTTTTTAGTTAAAATATCCCAACTCCCAAGATTGTTCCAAATAACTCCTCTTGAAATTAACTGAAAATTACTAGCTTACAAATTCGCGTTTTCCCTATCCCCCTTCCCATTTTCTTTTTTGCGGACCAAGAAGTTCAATTAGTAGCTTACCATCAGGCTTCGTCACACCAAGTGATGGGACCAGTGAAGGGGTACTGCTAAGGATTCGTTTTATCGACTCCGCTTTTTTACTCCGACGTAATCTCTCCTCACAAGATATTTTGAGATCCTCCTAAAAAAAAACATTAAAATTTAAAACTACTAAAATATTTAAATCGCAGACATTTTTGATAATGCACTTCGACACAGAATAAAAACATTAGGTTCAAGATTAAAACTAATCGAATTTATAGACTGAATTTGAAAACACAAGAAATGTCGTACACAACGTTTGCAAAATGTTCGCTTCTGATTTTTTCTTTTTCTTGTTTTTTTCAAGAAAAAACAAGAGCTAAGAGCTCATATGGCACTTATGACGAAGCAAGAAGAGCCAGGAGCCAAGAACTCATATGGTATGAGCTCTAACAAAATTCTAAGAATCAATGGATTGATTTAAAAGAAAAATCTGAGGCTTAATGCCGGTCAGGATTTAAAATACGAGCTCTGAGTCACGATTTCCTTCTAAATATAAAAATTCATTAAGATCCGATCACCCACTCGTAAGTTATAACTACCTAATTTTTTTCTAATTTTTCCTCTCCCTTTAGCCCCCCGTATGGTCGAATCTAGGAAAACGACTTTATCAAGTCAATTTGTGCAGCTCCCTGACATGCCTACCAATTTTCATCGCCCTAGCACGTCCAGAAGCACCAGACTCGCAAAATCACTGAACCCTTCCCCCCAACTCCCCCAAAGAGAGCGAATCCAGTATGGTTACGTCAATCACGTATCAAGGACATTTGCTTATTCTATCCACCAAGCTTCATCCCGATTCCTCCACTCCAAGTGTTTTCCAAATTCCCCCCCCCCCAACTCCCCCAATGTCAAAAGATCTGGTCGGAATTTGAAATAAGAGCTCTGAGACATGAATTCCTTCTAAATATCAAATTTCATTAAGATCCGATCACCTATTCGTAAGATAAAAATACATCAATTTTCACGTTTTCCAAGAATTCCGGTTTCCCCCCCAACTCCCCCAATGTCACAGAATCTGGTCGAAATTTAAATTAGAGCTTTAAAGCACAAGATCTTTCTAAATATCAAATTTAATTAAGATCTGGTCACACTTTCGTAAGTTACAAATACCTCAATTTTCAAAATTACCCCCTCCCCATCTCCACCAAAGAGAGCAGATCCGGTCCAGTTATGTCAGCCACGTACCTGATCTCTCCGCTTTAAGTATTTTCTAAGATTTCCGATCCCCCCAACTGCCCCCCCCCTCAATGACGCTGGATCCGGTTAGGATTTAAAATAAGAGATCTGAGTTACGAGGTCCTTCTAAATATGAAGTTTCATGAAGATCCGATCACTCTTCCAAAGTTAAAAATACGTCATTTTTTTCAGAATCCCCCCCCCCCTCAATAGAGCGGATCCGTTCAAAATATATAAATCACGTATCTAAGACTTCTGTTTATTTTTCCCACCAAGTTTCATCCCGATCCCTCCAATCTAAGCGTTTTCCATGATTTTAGATTCCCCCACCCCAAACTCCCCCCAATGTTACCAGATCCGGTCGGGATTTAAAATAAGAGCTTAGAGACACGATATCCTTCTTAATATCAAATTTCATTGAGATCCGATCACCCATTCGTATGTTAAAACTACATCATTTATTCTAATTTTTCAGAACTAACCCCACCCCCCAACTACCCCAAAGAGAGCGGATCCGTTCCGGTTATGTCAATCATGTATCTAGGACGTGCTTATTTTTCCCACCAAGTTTTATCCCAATCCCTCCTCTCTAAGTGTTTTCCGAGATTTTAGGTTTCCCCCTCCCAACTCCCCCCCCCCAGTGTCACCAGATCCGGTCGGGATTTAAAAAGAGAGCTCTGAGACACGATATCCTTCTAAATATCAAATTTCATTGAGATCCGATCACCCGTTCGTAAGTTAAAAATACCTCATTTTTTTATTTTTCAGAATCAACCACCCCCCGCCTCCCAACTACCCCAAAGAGAGCGAATCCGTTCCGGTTTATTTAGGACTTGTGTTTATTTTTCCCACCAAATTTCATTCCGATCCCTCCACTCAAGGTGTTTTCCGAGATTTTAGGTTCCCCCCCAAATCCCCCCCCCCAATGTCACCAGATCAGGTCAAGATTTAAAATAACAGCTCTGAGACACGATATCCTTCCAAACATCAAATTTCATTAAGATCTGATCAACCGTTCATAAATTAAAAATACTTCATTTTTCTATTTTTTCCGAATTAACGCCCCCCCCCCCCTCAGATGGTCAAATCGGGAAAACGACTGTTTCTAATTTAATCTGGTCCGGTCCCTGATACGCCTGCCAAATTTCATCGTCCTAGTTTACCTGGAAGTGCCTAAAGTAGCAAAACCGGGACCGACAGACAGACTGACAGAATTTGCGATTGCTATATGTCACTTGGTTAATACCAAGTGCCATAAAACAGTTAAAAGTTTAAAACTGGAACAAAGGGAATAAATATTTTATAGAATTTCATCGCAAGATCAAGATTTATCATATCCTTATAATGCTCCTAAAAATAAATAATTATATGTTGATGACCTTCCACTTTTAAATAATTAGTCTAAACAACTGAATTGTAGAGTGTTAAATGCTGCCAAAATATTGTGAATGATTTTTTTGAAGGTTTGTCAACAGGAATGTCATGAATTTGCAAAAAAAATATATCGATGAAAATAATACGTTTCTACATTGTAAAAACTGTCGATTTTTTCATGCTAGTCGGAGACAGAATAATAGGGGAGGAGTTGGTATCTTTATAAGAGATTGTTTTTCACCTTTCTTTACGCAATGAATTTATGATTTAGAATGTTTAGATGATATTTGAGAGTTGTGCACTAGTAGTGAATGATGAAAAAAATATGTTTTTGGTAATTGTGGCATATCAGCCACCACTATCTGGAGTCTTTAAGACAATATGAGCCATTGTTAGATTCCCTTGCCAAAGAACGCCATCTGTTTTATGTAATGGGGGATTTTACCTGACTTACTGCATAGTGCAATAACATATCTGAATAACCTGACATAATGCAGCATAATGCTTCAACATTGAATAAGGGATTATAATTTATTAATGATTATTAATAAGGTATTTAATATTAATAATATTAATTATATTAATAATATTAATAATATTATTAATTAATATTAATTATTAATTATATTAATAATATTAATTATATTAATATTAATTAATTAATAAAATATAATATTAATAATATTAATGATTATTAATAGGGATTTAATATAAATAATCTTATTAATTAATATTAATAATATTAATAATATTAATTATATTAATATTAATAATTAATAAAATATAATATTAATAATATTAATGATTATTAATAGGGATTATTAGGGATTATAATTTTTGAACGTTTCATTTTTACATGGTTTGCTACCTACTTGCTTGCTACTATCAAAAATTTGTGAAAACCCTTAATAAAAAAATATCTAATATTTGCCATAAAAACCCATACTTTTTTAATGATACATCTGATCACTGTGTTGTTGTTTCGGACTTCCCTGGGTCAAAGTTGGCACTCCAAAAGATAGCAAATAAAAGTTATAAAAGGGTAAGATATAAAAGGGTAATTAACAAGAAAACAATAAATGAGATGAAAGTAAAGATAGAAGACATAGATTGGACTGATATGTTAAATACTGAATACCTGAACCGGTCAATTGTTTTATTTTAAAGCAAGTTTAACCAAATATTTGACTAATATAAAAAAAATTGACCAAATATTTCACCTAGAAAAAAAATAGATTGTATAAGATGAAGATGCAGTACATAAAGGAAACTAATATTGCAAATTTCAGAAAATGGAAAAATTGGCTAACTATTGTTCTCAGAGAGGCAGAAGCAATTTCGTAAATGCGATTCACCTCGGAGAACTTGGAAAATAATAAATGAAAAAATTAATAGCGTTAAAACAAGAAAAATTGCATCTCGCATTAAAATTGATGAAATGGTTAAATTAACGGATGAGAGAGGAATGGGGAGAGCTGACCGTTTTAGGAAAAATGGAAATAATCTGGTGGATCAAATTTGCGATGAAACACATAATCATAGAACATATTTACCAAATTAAGTAGATAAGACTGTGTTTATATACCCTATCCAGTTCTTGGAGTAACAAAAAGCTGTTACTAGTTTGAAAAATGGATCTTCGACAGGATGCGATGGTATGTCGACCTCTCTGTTTAAAGATTTAGCTGCTGCAATTTCTCAACCGCTTTTATTTATTTTTAACTATTACATAAAAAATGTATTTACTCCAGTTTGTCTTAAAGTAGCTAAAGTTCCTTTATATAAAAAGGTGACAAAGGTAATCCAAACAATTATAGGCCTATTACAATTTTATCAATTGTTTTTAAAGTTTTTGAAAAGATAGTAAAGAGCATGTTTACTTCATTTCTGGAAAAAATAACTTTTTTCTCCCAATCAGTTGGTTTCTTGAGTGGTAAGTAGAACAAGCAGTAACTGCTTTACATCATTTCTTATAAGAGGGTATGGATGATAATGCTCTGGTGGCAACTATATTTTTTGACATAAAAAAAGCTTTTGGAACAATAGACCATGCAATTCTTCTTGATAAGTTGGAAAATATAGAAATTCTTGGAATGGCTCTAGACTTAGTAAAATCGTATTTATCTAAAAGAAGTTTTAAAGTTCAAGCTGGTGAGGAGTCATCACACATTTTTCCACTAGAAAATATAGGGGTAACTCAGGGGGTCTGTATTGGGGCCGATACATTTTTTTTTTATTTATGTGAATGATCTTCCAAATTGCATGCCTTCGGAAGAAGAATTATCAATATTGTTTACGGATGACACAGCAATTAGTTTGAAGGCGGGCAATGAGGAGGACCCTTGAAACTGTTGTTTTGAATGTAAAATCTTGGTTTAACGATAATCGACTAATGCCTAACCTAAAGAAGTTGGAATTTATTTTTTTAGGAAGAAGTTCGAGGTCAATGAGGTGTGTTTGATTTCAAGCTATTAATATTGGTATTTCATCCATAAAAGAGTGGATGTGCTTAGATATTTAGGTATTTATATAGATTCAACTTTTTTGTTTAAAGCACACAGGCCTATTAGTAAACTCGTGTCAAGAATGTCCAGGAATCTCGGTTGTTTGTATCGATTGAAATTTCTGTTTCCGTACCTGATCATGAAGACTTTTCTCATCATTACAATGCTATTTTTAATATTACCCAAGCGTTTGGATGTTGACTTTCCCTTCGCATTTACTAGGACTCTAAATTGTTCAAAATAAATCAATAAGAATCTTGTACCATTTTTTAACACACCCTAGGAAGACAGAAAAATTATCTGAAATTGAAATATTCTTTTTATTTCAGGATATTCTTGATTTTTCACCTTAATTTAGGTATATGATTTTTAAACATCCAACGTAGAATTATTTTGTCAATAGCATGAAACTTCTGTTGGAAATAAGCACAGTCATTTATCAAGAGCTAGGAGTAAGTTTTTTTTTTCCGTTTATTAAAAATGAGAGATCAAGACTAAGTTTAAGATATCAACTTCCCCAAACTGCCAACAAATATAAGTTATTTGATACAGCAAGAGAATTACCATCACTCTATACACATAAAAAGAAACTGAAAGAGATAGTCCTTTGCACCTAAAGTAACGGGGATTGAATGTATTATTGATTTATTTATACTTTGTTTTGCAAATCACCTCCATATCTCCGTGAGTCAATGTTTTTTTTTTCTTTCTTTCTTTTCCTTTCTGCTCTCTATCTTCTCTGTATAAACTTATGAATAGAGTTTTCGGTAAATAAAGTGAAGTTAAGTCACGTTTAAATACATCGATATCGTCAACAACTGGAGATTTACTAATTGCTAATATAAATAGATAAAAATATATAATTTATAAATAGCAATACAAATGGATAAATTATACAAATGAATAAATACAAGTATCCAAAAAACTAAACAGACAAACTGGAAGAGCCTCAAGGATTCGTCTAGAGTCGGTCCCTGAGGCACTCAAATAGAGTACTAATCAGCAAATTAATAAAAAATCTTTTTAGCGTAAAGAGTGGGATGTTGAGGAGGGACAGCCCCTTTCATATACGAAAGAATTTCTCTTTGTTTGAAGTTTTAATGTCGCTCCTTACTTTCAGTTAAAAAAAATTGTTTTTTTATATTTAATTTCTGAACGTTTTTGAATCAATGTATGTTTTGATTTTGGCTCACTGCATATGAGTAATTAAACGAAATTTGCATATTGATTTATCTTTTTTTTTTTTTGCTAAATGGCTTTCTCATGGCTTTGATCGGACGATTTTGATAAAAAGAGGGGTAGAGGAGGAGGCCTAGTTGCCCTCCAATTTTTGATTGCTTAAAAATGCAACTAGAACTTTTTATTTTTTTTACAAATGTTTTTATTAGTAATAAATATACGTAAGCTTACGAATTAACTTACCTAATGAACTTCTATATTTGTGTATTTTTATTATGTATATGAGGGTGTTCACCCCCTCGTCAATACCTCACTCTTTACACTAAGCTTGAATTTTGTCCCAATTCTTTAATAAAGACCCCTGAATCACAAAGGCCGTAGAAATTAGTAAAATTACTTAAACACTTTACTAAAACTACTAAAAATACTTTAGTGTGAAGAGCGAGTTATTGAGGAGGAGACGAACGCCCTTATATACGTAATAATTTCTGTTTATTTTAAGTTTTAATGCTGCTTTTTACTTGCAGTTGAAAAAACTTTTTTTATTTATTTTCTCTTTTTTTTAAATAATGCTAGAAAATCCTGTGCCCCCTTCATGGAATCTTCCCTCATGATGAATTCCTCCATGGAAAGATCATTCCACGTAACCCCTGACCCCTCTCAACGCAAAAACGTCTCTTCACTTCCTAATAACCATTACTATATGTAAACAATGGCCAAATTTTGTACCTTGCAGCCCCTTCCCCGGGAACTGTGGAGAATTAAGTCGTCCTCAAATATATAGTTATAATGTTTTTCGACTATGCTGAACAAAATGGCTATCTCAAAATTTTGATCCGGTGACTCTGGGAAGAAAATGAGTGTGGGAGGGAGCCTAGGTGCCCTCCAATTTTTTGGTCACTTGAAAAGGCCACTAGAACTTTTCATTTCCGTTAGATGAGCCCTCTCGCGACATTCTAGGACCACTGGGTCGATTGGATCACCCCTAGTATAAAAAAAACAAACAAAAAAAACAAAAAAAAAAAAAACAAATAAGCACGCATCCGTGATCTGTCTTCTGGCATAATATACAACAGTCCACATTTTTTAGATATGAGCTTGAAACTTCTACTGTAGGGTTCACTGATACGTTAAATCTAATGCTGTGATTTTCTTTAAGATTCTATGACTTTTAGGGGATGTTTCCCACTATTTTCTAGAATACGACAAATTTTCTCAAGCTCGTAACTTTTGATGGGTGAGACTAAACTTGATGAAACTTTATTTTTTTTTTAAATCAGCATACAAATTCAATTCTTTTGATGTAACTATTGGTATCAAAATTTCATTTTTTACAATTTCGGTTACTATTGACACGGGTTACTCCCTACTACAATTCGTTACCACGAACTGTTTGAAACACCCTACAAATCAAGTTGTTCATTCAGTGGCGCATTGCAGAATCGGTTTTTTGTTTGTTTCTTTCTTTCAGCTCAGCGTGAGACAAGACAAAGAGAAGTGACAATTTTCTCAAATTTTATATGTAAAAATATAAGATTTGGGCTATATATTTGCACATTGGGGTTTGGAAGGGGGTAAAGTATTTGTACAGTGAGAAGTTAGAAAATAATCGTTACTACATAATATGGAGAATGATTTTACCTAACACATTAGGTATGCAGACCCGTTATATTTCACCCCCCTCCCCAGCCTAATGTGCAAATATAAAACCCAAATTTGTTTCTAAAGTATTATATGTTCATCTTATTTTGGCATATTTCATTAGGACTGAGCGTCAGAGAAACATATTAGAAGAACATTAGGTAATGCATATATCATAAAAGTACAACAGGAATAACTAAAAATGTCTTTTCAAATGGAAAATTGTAAGGGTGGCAACAGTGCGCTAGGTCTTTAATACTGAAAGCTTACACCAAAACAAGGAGACAAATTAAAAAAAAGATTGAGAAGGTTCTCTCTGATCAGGACATTGCGTCTTTAATTAAAAGTAAACTTTTCAAGGGAGAACAGAATTTCCGGACCCATCATTTTCCGAGCCCCTGGCAAGAAAAGAACCGAACGTAAATCTCAGTATCTGGAGGTAAGAAGAAAGCATCTCCGGGAGCAATTTACCAAAGGATAGCGGATATATGAAATAGCGGAGCATTCGTTATTTACTTACTAATTAGATTTGTCTTGGTAGTAATGACCTCATTCAGCTATTAGTTGTTGGCGTGGCAACACTGGTTAAAACCACATAAGTGGTTATAAAAAGTGGTTAAAAATGAAGGAATAATCTTAAATACACAGAATTAGGTACACATTCTCTTGGCATTTAAATCTCTTTAACAGAATTAAATTATTATTTTGATACACTCAGAAGCCAAATCGATTAAGTCCACTTGTTGAGAATTTTTTTAGACTCTAGCGTCAAAGCACGTAGCCTGTCATCATCTTAGTACAGTTAAAAGGATGTTCTCCAAAACTAAGGATTCATAATAAAAGATGGCGAAGACATTCTGGCTGTAGATCGCTAAATTGTTTCATAAGAGCCAATTAGACGTTTTTATAAGATCAAATTAGCAATTTATTTTATAAGAGCCAATTATCCACTTTATAAGAGCAATTAATAAATTATTTTTGAAAGAGCCACTGTACATATTTATAAGAGCCATTAAAAAATGATTTCATAAAAGCCAATTATACATTTTTATAAGAGCAACTTAATAAATGATTTAAATAAGAGCTAATTATGCACTTTTATAAGAGCTAAGAGCCAATTGTACATTTTCATATGAGCACATTAATCAATTATTTTATAAGAGCCAACTTTACATTTTTATAAGAGCCAATAATACGCTTTCATAAGATCTAATTAGTAAGTTATTTTATAAGAGCCAATTTTACATTTTTTGTAAGAGCCAATAAGTAAATTATTTCTATAAGAGCCAATATACATTTTTATAAGAGCCAATTAATAAATTATTTCATAAGAGCCAAATATACATTTTTTTAAGAGCAAATTAGAAATGATTTTATAAGAGCCAATTATGCACTTTTATAATATCTGAGAGCCAATTGTATATTTTTATAAGAAAAAATTAATAAATTATTTTATAAGAGCGTATCTTACCTTTTATTTCCTCGACTAGATAATTGGGACATTTAAATGATAGCCAACAATGTATTTTAATAATTTTGTTTTGCATCTTATTGTGTTTTATAGCCTATTTTCTATTTGAAGTTTTAAATTTTTTATTTGTTTTTATTTAAGTGGAGTTCATGTCAAAATCTATTTTAACACATTGTAAATACTCAAATAAATTTGTCTTTATTTCAAGGAATAATCAGAAATTCCTATGATTGCCTATTCATGTTACTTTTTTTATCTGTTTAGTAAACTTCAGTCAGTATTTGACCTGTCCAGAGCGCAAATTGGTGGAGTGTACTTTTTTATATTTTTATTTTATTTTGTATTTTTTTATTTTTTATATATTTTGATATTTTAGCGTCATACATAAAGACACTCTCCAAAATCAAGGATTCATATTAGAAATGCCACATTTTGCTAAAATGTATTTGTTATTTTCAAATGATTTTGGCTATGTTATTATAATCGCTTACGAATCTTTTTTTGTAAAAACCTAATATTCCCATTCTCGTTTTTTTTTCTTTTTTTAGGTAATTGCCTATTATTTATTAATTATTAATAATTTATTGTTATTTATTATAATTATTAACTTTTTTTATTATTTATTATTTATTTATTATATATATATATATATATATATATATATATATATATATATATATATATATATATTATATACTACCTATTTTCTTTTTATTATTTTTTAGTATTTTTTAAAAAATAAGTTATATTATAATTAAAAATTAATAATTAAAGGTAAAAACTGTTAAATCGAAATCATAGCTAAGAATGTATCATCTGTATGAATTCACTTCGCTGTTTGTTTTTTATGGACCTATATCGATGTGGCCTCTGAACGATTCGCAAGCTGAAAATAATCACTAGTATAAATTGTGAAGACGTGTTTTATGATGAGAAATAAGATAGCTATATAAGTTACGTGAAACAAGAATTTCCTCCAACAAAAAAAAAATCAAACCTTGCTTGAAAATCATCATTTAAAAATAATTATAAGACTGTTGGACTCTTTAAAAGAGAGGTATGAGTGGTCTCGACCTGGTGTTTTAAATGCAAGACTGGTTAGCATAGAATAAAAATTGTTAATATGAAATATGAAAAGATTTCCATTACTAACATAAAAGAATCCACATTAACGAAAGTGTAAGAAACTCTTATAAAAAAAAAATTAATCTTCAAATGTACTAAAAATTGAAAATAAAAGCGTAGAGTGGTCAAGATATAATTAATAACTATTCGACGAAGATAAAAAAAAAAAGGTGATTATTGTCATAAGCTTTCGTTTGAGGTCTAAGTCTAAAAAACTTAATTTTTGTCACGATTTTAGTAAAAACAAGTTATTCTTTCTCTTGGTGCTTGATGAAGATTTCACATAGCCTAAAATATTAAAAAAAAAAACTTTAAAAAAAATTTCATCTTCGAACGCACTAAGAAGTTACTTTCGTTTCTAGTCTAGAAAATATTAATCTTTTTGGTTCTCATTTCATGCTCCATTTTTTCTTCTTTAATTTAATTCAATTTTCTCCATTTTGTTAAAGAAAGTAGGTTATAAATAACTATATACTGTTGTTTTAACAGAGCATCAAAAACTGTACTTAGAGATTATGTCTCAACTCCAACCGATAAGAGTTCAACATTCATACCACCAGCATTATATCATAGTAGTAAAAGGAATGCTGCGTCAGAATTAAAAAAAAACATTACAAAAAATGTTTGCAGTAAGGATGCCAATTGAGGACAGGGGGGGGGGTAATTATCATCAATTAGATTCTGAAAAATATGGACTTTGGTATTTTCATTGAAAAAATGAACAAAAAATAAAAGTTGCCCCCCCCCCCTAGATTTTGAAGTCTTCATTATAAAAAATTGAAGAAAAAATCTTATCGCCCCTGCCTCCACATTTCCATAATTTGGCGCATCGGACATATAGCACCCATTCAACGTTGATTCTTAATTAAACGAATCACCAAAAACTTTTTTAAAGCCTTATAAGGCAGTAGGCTTGCAGTATATTCAGATGATTCTCCGACAGCTTTTCCTAATTAAAAATGTTTTCGTATAATCTGTTAAAAGGCTTACCACACTCTGCTATAATTTTTTTTTCCTGACAAGGAAATATATATTCCGCAATTGTTGGGAACCTTAATTAACCTGGGGAAAGAGAGGACCAGCTTTTGGCTCCATTCCAATGTTAAAGAAATCCTAACTCAGAAAGACTTCTTTTTACTGACTCTCCCAGACAATGAAATGTTGCTTGCTATCTAAATATAGGAGATTTTTGAAAATGAGCCAATTCCGTTGGATATACTTGTCAGAAATAAATTTCCATTTTAGTGAAATTCCTTCCCAATGTGGAATGCAGTGATTTAAAGCTGGATTAGTAGTGTATCAAAAAGTTCCAATTCGGCCAATGCTATGTAGGATTGAAGGTTCAAATTAAATGTCAAAAATTCAGAGTAAGGAAGTTCAGATTCAACAAAGAAGCTCAAAGTTTTCTCATATAAGTTAAAGAATTCCTCCAAGATTAGACCAATCACCATTCAAAAACGGCGGTGAGAGGGCCACAAATGTTGGTAGGTCCAAATATTAGTGTGTAAGATAAACTTTTTTTTTAGTAAGATGTTTTCCCTAAAACTGTCTTCCCTGAAAGCTTTCCCTAGCAATGCCATGTGGGAGTAAAAGCTTATATTATCAAATATGAAGCTTCTTTTATTTCTTTTAGAGAACAAAGGCCTTTTTATACTTGTAGAATATTTCCCCAATTTGGTATATGCCCTAAATGACCCAAAAACAGAATAGAAACTTCCCTGGATGCGTTGTAAGAAGCTAAAAATGTCGCTGCTATTCATTTTCCAGGTTTCTCGTAAGAGTCTATATAAATATTTTCCCTAATACTGTCATGTTGGGATTCCCTAAAACTGTTTTCCTGAATGCTTTCCCTAGCAATGTCATGTGGGAGTAAAAGCTTAGATTATCAGCAATGGAACTTCTTTTATATCTTTTAGAGAACAAAGACCTTTTTATGTTTCTAGAATATTTCCCTAATTTGGTGCAAGCCCTACTTGACCCAAAGAACGAAGCAAGGCAACAAAGAACTGAAATAAAAGGGACAATTTAAGAACTCACTACCCGATTTTGATTTTTACTAGTGTGAACTAGGTGACCTAAGAGTATCCTAGGTTTAGTTTTGAAATATGAAGCATTGCCTCTTTTTTTTTCTCTCTCTTTTTTTATCGCATTAGTTTCTAGTCATATTAGATACTCAAAGTGTTTTATTATTATTATATATTTTTACGCAACAAGCAAAAGCGTTCTACGTTGTGGTAATAATAAAAAAAAATAAAAATCTTACGAAAAGGGAAAGATGTTACTGCTAATTGTTTCCCTGTATTCTCCACAAGAGCTTTTTTATATGTTTTATATGATTATAGTTTTTATATGTATATATGTTTTATGATTGTAGGTTTTATATGTTTATAACTATATGTTTTATAAGTTTATAGTTTTATGTGTCTATATGTTTTACAATTATATACTTTATATGTTTGTAATTATATGTTTTATACGTTTATAGTTTTATATGTCTATATGTTTTGTAATTATATGTTTCATATGTTTATAATTACATGATTTATACGTTTATAGTTTTATGTGTCTACATGTTTAATAATTTCATGTTTTATATGTCTATAATTATATGTTTTATACGTTTACAGTTTTATATGTCTCTATGTTTTATAATTATAAGTTTATAATTATGTTTTATACGTTTATATTATTAAATGTATTTTTTATGTTTATATAATTACATGTGTATATTGTATGTTTAAAGTTTTATATGCATGAACTTATAGTATTAATATGCTTCTATTTATATGTTTTTCTAGCACTGCCACGTCATGACTGTACCTAACACTGTTTTTTTCCTAAAAAAAAAAATTCTCAAGCAAGGTCATGTAAAGCACAAGCTTTGAATATCAACCAAACTTATACAAAATGTTATAATTACAAATTGTAATTAGCAAAATGTAAAAATTAGCCAAAATCGAGAATGGTATATTTAATTAATTAAAGATCTTAAGCCGAACTGGCCAGCACATGTACAATTTTAGTTTAATATTGGTGGCAGTTTTTTTTCTAATCTGTTGTTAGTTTATTTTAGTCTTTGTTTCTTTTAATTATTTTAGTCTTTAGTTTAGTTTTTAATTTTTGTTTCTTTAAGGCTGAAAATCCACCTACGAAACATCCTATTATAAATTGTTATAAATTAATTAATTAATTGTTATTATTAGTAATACTATTATTATTAACGTAATCTTTACAGGATCTAGACTTTTACCCTGAAACAGCTTTCTTACTTTAGAAAGGCTTTCATACCTATCATTAGTTTGCATACTCTTCAGATTTTTGTCCATTATTTTCCCAGATTATTTTCCCCGTTTTTAAACATACGAAACATCCGCGTCGTTTTTTTTTTGTCTTTTCGCTACTGACCGAAGCCTCGTTTTGTCTCTTTTCTTCATTGAGTTTTCGCTCTTTGTTTCTTTGGTAAAATTATGAGAAAAACCATATGCAATTATAAAGTTTTTGATAGTAGCGGGCGCGAAATTTAAAAAAAGAAGCATGAGTGAAAAATGACCTGAAAACAGGTGGCGCCAGACAGCTTAAGAATGAATAACTTTCCATTGAATGTGTATTTCTCTTTTGCAATCAACAGATGATTGATATTTGATTTTTCACTAGCAAAAAGCATAGTCAAATTTAATAAATACTTAATTATTTTACTTAATTGTTTTACTTAATTATTATCACGGTTTCTATAGCATTATAATTTTATCTTATTGTGGCATATTTCATTAGGATTGAGCGTCATAGAAACATATGAGAAGAACATTAAGTAAGGCGTATATCATAGAAGTACCATACGAATAACTACGTTATAACCTATAACGCGCATTGCAGAATCGGTTTTTGTTTGTTTCTTTCTTTCAGCTCAGCGTGAGACAAGACAAAGAGAAGTGACAATTTTCTCAAATTTTATATGTAAAAATATAAAATTTGGGCTATATATTTGCACATTGGGGTTTGGAAGGGGGTAAAGTATTTGTACAGTGAGAAGTTAGAAAATAATCGTTACTACATAATATGGAGAATGATTTTACCTAACACATTAGGTATGCAGACCCGCTATATTTCACCCCCCTCCCCAGCCTAATGTGCAAATATAAAACCCAAATTTGTTTCTAAAGTATTATATGTTCATCTTATTTTGGCATATTTCATTAGGATTGAGCGTCATAGAAACATATTGGAAGAACATTAAGTAAGGCGTATATCGTAAAAGTACCATGGTAATAACTAAAAATGTCTTTTCAAATGGAAAATTCTCAAGGTGGCAACCGTGTGCTAGGTCTTTAATAAAAAGCTTACACCAAAATAAGGAGACAAATTTAAAAAAAGATTGAAAGGGCTCTCTCTGATCACGACATTGCGTCTTTAATTAAAAGTAAGCTTTTCACGGGAGAACAGACTTTCCGGACCCATTATTATTATCTCAGTCAACGTGACAACACTGATGTAAATGTGGTGCTGCCCTAAAAATCCTCACAATTTTGAACCAACCAAAAAAGAAAAAATCGTAGAAAACCATGGTATAGACCTAATGATAATGAAGAGGAAGAAATGTTTTTGTTTTGAAGTCCTTAGCCCTTTTAGAAAAAAACTTTACATAGTTGGAAAATATAGTTTTCGTTTTGTACATTTAATATTACCATTAAGTGTTTATGTCTATAGGATCTAACAAAATCGTTCCTCCAAGGGGTTATAAGCGTCACAAAAGCTTTATTTGGCATAAATACCGTCCTTTTATGTATTTCTATTATTTATTTTAAAAAAATTGCATGAAAGCCCTCGGCTGTGATAATTAAAAGTTCGACATACGCCATTTTTTTAACTTTTCAGGAGAGCCGAAAATCAGAAAAAACGTTTGTCCATGGCGTATGTCTCTTTTTTTTATCTTTGTAACGGTGCGAGATGGGACAATTCTAACTCTAACATACGATTCCTCGTGCTAGGTCTACCCACGACCCATACAGAAGTCATTTTCGACCAGAATGGCACGTGTGGATCGACCAAGTGGTATATGTCGCCCTTTCAATTATCACAGCAGTCGGCTATGAGGCAGATTAAAAGTGGCGTATATCTCTTTTATATCCATAACGGTACAAGATACGATAATCCTGACTACACTTTTCAATTCCCCGTTCTAAGTTTACCAGTGGCACATACAAAACTCATTTTCAACTAAAATGGCATATGTAACCCTTTTAATTATCACTGATTTATGTTATTTTCATTAACGGATCTATATTAATTAATTAATTTGTATAGAAAATTAGTTATATGCTACCTCATCAGGCACATATCGTTCTTCAATCACAATTTTATCTGGAACGCCAAGAACTTTGTCGATGGTGGAAGTCGTGAACCTTGTTTTCTTGGGCATAGCTGAACGCACCACATCTGGTGCAAAAGGATGTTGAGATCGGAGTACACGTTCCATGTCTAGGTCGTCACGGGAACGTCCATCAATCGAATCAAACTAAAATTAAAATAAAAATTATATAACTCACATTTCACACAAACTCATGTCTTCACGTCGAAATGCAAACTCACGTCTGCAGTACGAAGTCAAACAAATTATGGAGTGGAAAATTGATCATAGATTGTTTTTTTTAACAATTCTATTTGATTGCTTATTCAGATTTGGAGTAATTTTATAAAAATGCTAAGTCATTTTTGACACTTCATGAACACAAAGAAATGCCACAATGCCACAAAGAAAGAAAACGATCAACAATGGGGTTGTTGCCACTACATGCCACAAACACAACACCACACAACGATCACAATGACACAAAGAAAGAAAACGATCAATAATGGGGTTTTTAAAGGCCAAATGAAAATACTAAAGAAAACACGGAAAGCGAATATTTCGAGAAAACAATCGCCTCTCTTCTTCAGTGCGAACAAACTAATAAGATCAAGGAAAGAAAAAAAAACAAAAAAAAAACAAGTGCGGAAAATACCAGAAAACCAATGAAAAAAAACCACCTAAAAATTAAATAAAATTCAATAAAAGACCAAAATTAAAAGAATTAAAATCAAATACCTAGCATAAAATAAAGTGAGTTATTCGCCAATCTCCGCGATTTGCATAAAATCCAAACAAAATTGAACTGGCAACGTGTCAAAATTGACACTTCAATTTAACAAAAAAAAGCCGAAGTGGGTGAAATTCCTAATCAATTACCTGACAATTGGTGAATAGTTATTGTCTCAAAAGCAGAAACTCCGCAAAGATGTCGCCATCTACAACCATGAATCCTGTCGTTATTTCCCATAATTTATGAAGTCGTTAGATGGAAAATTTGCAGATTAGTTTTCTCAGTTTTTTAAGGATAATCATATATCCTTATATACATGAATTCCATACTTCTCTCTACTTTTTCCATATTTCTTTCTACATTTCTATATTTCTTTTTCCATTTTCAATATTTCTTTCTACTTTTTCTTCACAGCTTCCTCATTTTTATTTACGTCACTAAGGCTAGGAATAAGTGGAGATGAAAAGGTGAGGTTGCGAAACGAAAAAAAGAATTTTTTGAGGATAATCATAAATTTGCAATTTTTAGTTTAAATGGAGACAAAATACTTAACTATCGCGAAAACACAGATAAACAGAGAATTTTCCTGTAGAAATGTTGTGACTCAAGATTCTTTGCTTTTTTTTACTGGCTCAAGATTTCATACACAGGAGCCAATCAGGTTCTAGACAATATCCGTTCGTTATGTAAAAAAAATCACTAAATTTGTGTTCTCAGCTAAATATACCTTAAAACTAATCAGGCATTAAAGAAGTGGGTTTATTTGTCCCTCCGTAAATGAGGGATAGTTTTACAGGCTTACAAAAATTCATCAAAAAAATAAACCAATGGAATTAGAACACAGTGTTTAGAGTCGTAAAGTACCCCCTCCTTTTCTTTTAGTAAAAGCTTGGTTACCAAAAATTATAAAAACAATTTTTAATCGAAGTAGCGCATCAAATGAGGAAAAAAAAAATCGAAATCATCTAGAATATTTTCCTTTTTTGGAAGTCATTCATTATATAGACAGCAACACGAAATGAGAACATTAAAAAAAAACATAAAACAAACACACAGGCCTACAGTTGGTCCAGGAACGACAGGATCAACAGGACATATAAAATCGTAGCTACACAAATTCAGGAGGAGGGGTTAAAAAGAATTTTTCGAAAGAGCTGTCTGAAGACACCTTCTCCCATATCTAGCAAATTAGTAGAAGATACTCGATCCTGCTATGCGTCAGTTGATTATTTATATGTTATTCTTTTGTATATGTTATTTTTTATGGTAGGCTATATTATTTATAATAATATAGTGTTTTCTATGCGTGCATTCTTTCTTCTTTTTTTTTTCCTTACTCTATTTTGAACCCTTGCTTCTTCTTTTGGGTAATAAAGAAACGGACGTATTAATTATGGCGAAAAAGACATTAACAAGAGACTATCCAGGGGGAGGGGTTAGGGAACTTGAAAAAATTAAACTACAACTGAAATTTCCATTCTTTTTAAGCACCAGATCATCAAAAGTAAAAACTTCCAAACATTCCCCTAAACGGATAGTTCTATAGATAGAAAGATAGATGTCTTTATAATAGATAATAATAGAATAATAGATAATAGAAAGATAAGCTGCTTTAGGCCAAGGCAAAAAAAAACTCAAACACAAATAATAGCACAAATAACACACAATATTGGCACATAGTACTAGCATACATAACAAAACATGGTATATGATAATCACAATGAAAAAGCATAACAATTGCAAAACCAAGAAGAAACACAATAAGGCACATAATACCATAAAACTAATATGATTACACAGAATGCCGCAAAAATGGTCGATAGATTATAAATGCTCTAAAGCTAAATAAGCCATGGCTACAAAAAGGAAAAATAAATTTCTTCAAGCACATCTTATAAAATAAATTTCAAGCGCACCATATAAACTGGTTTGCAAAATGATTATATCATTGGATTTGTCGTAATTTTAAAGCATCCTTTTCTTGTCCTGCCTATCGTCTACCCTCCAAAAATCTCTATCTGTGTTGCATGGTTACAGGGACGTATCTCCCAACATTCTTAATATCCACTTAACAATTACTTTCTAATATTTCCACCATCTAATCCTTCCCATTTACCCCAATCCCAAAATTTTTCTTCCTTCAAATCCTTCAACTCCTCACCATTCCACATAAAGTGTTCTACATACACTATATCAATATCAAAATACACTAGGTGTCTCCAGCAAAATGTTAAAAGTCTTAATACTATGCAACACACCGCGATAATTTGCTTTTGTTCATCTGCCTTGAAAAAAAGATGATGATGACTTTAAGGGAGAGCCCAAAATTTCTTCAAGTGGGTAGGGGGCATCTTTTGAATTTCAATTGACAGAACATGTAATGCTGCGTATATAAAATCTAATTTGAAAAAAATAAGTATGCTTCGTCAGTAAAAAAAAATCGTTTGGGAATTAATGAAGTATTTGGATCAATCGATGAATTTACACCGATAAACAATGGACAAGTGCTTCACAAGCTAAGATATACAAATATATGCATGTGGATATCAGTTATATCAAAACACCGTTCAAAATAAAAATTCCCCTTATTTCTTTAGACCCTGAGGGGGCCCGAATCTTTTTCAACAGGGCAAAATCAGTATTCTAATCGGTATCCTCTTTGCAACGTTACATGTTATATTACAGAAAATTAAGAAGCAACAAAATCAATAACCCACCGTATTTCCAGCAGCCAATTGTATATATAAATGGTTTTTCGAGGGAGAGGGAAGATAAAGAAAAGCTAAAGAGAGATGGGCAGAACGTTTTGAGAATGTGCTAGACCGAGATAGAGTTGCAGGAAAAGATATAGAGGAAAATGAAAAATTTTATGATACCTTGGATGGGAAGGAAGACATGTTTAGTGAGGAAGAATTGGCAACAGTACTAAAAGGGTTAAAAATAATAAGGCTCCAGGTGCTGACGGTGTGGTAAACGAGTTTCTTAAATATGGTGGCTCTGAGATTGAAAATAAGTTATTAAACATTATTAATATTATTTTTGAAAAAGGGTAAGTACCTAACGATTTTAGGAAAACCTTAACTAAACCACTGTATAAGAAAGGTGATAAGAGTGAGTGTGGTAATTATCAGGCATTAGCTTGGTCTTTGTAGGTAGCAAATTATTTGGTAGTATGAAACTTTTTAGACTGGTAAATGCTGTAAACAAAGTTTTAAGGGAAAAACAGTAAGGTTTTAGAAAATATAGAGGGCGTGTCGACCAAATTTTTACTCTTAGGTTAATAATTGAGAAGTACCTGAGTTGTCAAACACCATTGGTACTCAATTTCATAGATTATGAGCAAGCGTTCGATTCTGTTGATAGAAGAGTTCCAGCAAAGGTCTTATCCTTGTATGGTATACCAGAAAAATACATTAAAATGATTAGAACTATGTAGGAGAATAACACTGCTGCCGTTAAAGTAGGAATTGAGGTTAGTAGCTGATTTGTATTAAATCAGAATTTAAGCAAAAATGTGTTCTGTCCCCCTTTACAAGGATCATTTCGATGGACTTTGCCTTAAGGAGCACAAGAAAGGCAACGGGAGGCCACGGAATCTAATGAGGAAGAAAAATGTCCCTGGATATAGATTATGCTGATGATTTAAACATCCTAGATAAAAGTGTGAGCAAAATGAATGAACTTTTAGAGGTTTTGCGAGTTCATGGTGCTAGAATAGCTTTGAAAATTAATGATAAGAAGACTAAGTCACTAAGGATAGGAATAGGTAAAGATGAAAAGGTGACGCTGGGTAAAGAAAAATTGATCAGGTGGGCAGCTTCACTTACTTTGGTAATTACTTTTTGGTAGTTACTTTTTCTGGTAGTTACTTTGGTAGTACTTTCGTACTTACTTTGGTAGACAGTGGCAGCAGTGAAGATGTCAAAAGTGCAATAGCGAGGGATCAGGGTGTTTTTTCACGGTTAAAAAAGGCTTGGAAGAATAAAAAGATAAGTTTGTTAACACCAACATTAGAATATTGGAAGCTAAAGTGATGACAGTGGTCAAATATGGCTCTGAAGCATGGACACTCTGAAAAGCGGATGAAGATTTGCTAGATGTTTTCCAGAGAAATTGCCTTAGGATTGTTCTGGGTGCCCGACTGACTGACCGTATTTGAATAGACTGTACGAAAAATGTGGTTCAATCCCGCTTTCTAGGACTATTATGAAAGAAAGGTTGAGATGGCTAGGGCACATTCTGCGGATGAAGGATGACATATTGCCGAAGATTGTCCTTTTCGGTCAACAGTCCGGGCTAAACGAAAAGCAGGTCGTCTTCGTCTGGGGTTGGAAGATGTCATAAAGAAAGATTTAAAGGAAATGGGAACTTCCTCGGAGGGTGTAAAGAGGGAGGCTCTGAATAGATTGGGATGGAGGAGCGTGTGTAGCTCTGTTGGCCTCAGGCGGCTTGGTGCTGCGGTGACTTGTTAGCAGTAATAGTAGTATACCTATATCTCAAAGGTAATTAGGATTCTAATTGTGTGTTGGATTCCTAAGGGGTTTGTGGCCCCTCCATTTCATGTAAAATTCTCTACATTAAAAAATGAATTAAATAAACCGGATCACGGTAAAACATTTTTTCAAAGGATATAAAAATTTTCATGGACTTCCTACCCTTGTCCCCAAGGTGCAACTATGTATTACATACAATTTGGAACCTAATATTGCCTCAGCCCCCAACAGGCTTGAGTCTCCAAAAGGAAACCAGTTAATGTAAATTCAATTTAAAAACATTATGAGACATTAATTTAAAAAGCCTTTTTTAAAGAAACCGGCGAATTCATTACCTCTTTGTGTCTTGATTAAAATGTATCTTAAAAATAAAATTTCATTTCCCTCGCTTTTAAAACATCCTCAGAGGCTTTTTCCCTAGCCTTTGCACTGACTTTATTGACAATACTCTTTAAAATCAACAGGGATAAGGGCAAAAGTATTTTCTTTTCCTTTTAGCTATCCCGTGAGGATTCCATCTTGACAAGATCCCTTGGCTATAAGGTTAAATTGAACGGGAAATTACTTTCACGGGGAGAAACCAGTTAATTCTCATTTGAAGTACCAAGGACAGTGAAAATTAAATCTGAGTGACTGAATTGGTTAAGTGGGACTAAACTTTCTACCCAATTTAATATTGTGTTTCTTTCTAATAACACTCCTAATGGTATAAGGCAAAGCAAGGAACCTTATCCTTGAAACAAATAGTCCTATTGAAAACAAGTTGCTTGATTTGTAGATATTATGTTATTTTTTGTTTGTCCTTCCTACTTTTTTAAATCACATGGTGAGATTTCTGTAGCCCTTACAACTAGAACGTCCATATGATGTGGGTAGAATAATGACTTAAGTGGGAAGTTGAAATATGTAGTTATGCAGTTTTGTGAGTAGGACGCAACAAACTTAAAAAAAAATGTTGGTAAAACTCAGCTCGGCTACCCAGCCTAATAGTAACCGAAACTCTAGGGATTTTGACAACAGTTAGTGCATAAACACAATTAACTTTTTTGTTCATTCCAAATACGTAAACCCATTAGTTTAATATTACCCATCAATAGCTAAGAGCCAGAGAAATTTTAACTGGTTTATCAAAAAAGGGGGAAACACCCCCAAAAGTCAAGCTACAGAGCTTAAAACCTATAAAGTAGAGTTCTCTGATATGTTCAAACTCATGGTGTCATTTGTATTCAGATCGCTTGACCTTTTGGGTGTGTTCCCCCCTCCATATTTGAAAAATCAGGCAAATTTTGTCAGGCTCTTACTTTTTGATAGGTAACATTAAATTTAATGAATTTTATAGATTTTGGATCCGCAAAAAAATCAAATTCTTTTGGTGCATCCAGTGTTATTAAACTTCTGTTTTTTTTAATAGTTTCGGTTATTATTGGTCTGAGTCGCTCCTTACTTACAGTTTGTTACCAGGATCTGTCTGCTGCTGGATTGCAATGTTTTTTGTTTTTTGTTTCTTTTTACCGTTTTACCTTTTTACGCATTTGTGCCTTGTTGTGCCTTGTGCCAAAAATTTCAAATAGATCTACAAACATTTGAAAAGGAGAAAAGATCGAAGCAATTACAAAAAAAGTTAAATGTTTTAGCTTAAACGATTGGAACGTTGGAATTCTTGCAGCAACGCCAAGATGAAGAATGTAAAAACTTAAAGGATATTTGCAGAAAATGAAGAAAAGTAAAATTTTGAAAGAAGTTGGGAGTTCAAGACAACCCTAGAAAATAAGCAGAAGGCAAAAGAACCTGTTGCCAGACGACACTTAATTGATGATCATGATTACAAAAATTTTAACTTCAGGGGGGAAGACTTGACGACCAAATTAATCACAAGACGCTGCTCAGGGCAGCATAGAATTATCTACTGTCACTATACTGATCAACTTCAACTTATCTAATAACATTATCTGATATGTTGGTTTGTTTTTTCTTGAGATCAGGTTTTTACCTTAATATCGATATTTTTTTTTCAAAGAGGGGGGGGGGATAATATTATATCATAAGAAAAAATCTTTACTTAAAAAAATGGATCTCACAATTACAAGAATGATAAAGCCTTTTCTGATTAAAAATTTTGAAAAACCATGTTCTTGTTCTTCCACGTATATGATTATATATAATATGATTATACGTATATAACAGTACATAATTTCCAATGTATGTTTGTGTTTATGCTGAATAAATAGCTGAAACTATTTAAGCTAAAAACGTGAAATTTTCCTAAAGAACCTTGGAACCATGGTATCCGCCGCAACCTGTAAAAAACAGAAAAAGATATGCCAGAAACTCGAGTTTGATCGATGTTATGACGTTTAGGGACAAAATTGGAATTTTCTTCAAGATTTGGCCTCTCTAGATTAAGCCCAACCATCCGAAAATGATAGGTCACTAATAAAAGGTTATTAATTTCTCTGGGTGTGAGGAACTATTTACTGTATGCACTTTGCCAAGGGCAAGCTTCTTCAGCGCTTACCATACGTTCTACAGTTTTCCTGTATTGAATAAAGTTATTGGGAAAACAATTTCTGTTTGTGCATTTTGCGGAAGATGTTCTAAGAAACTACAGATGAAGTTGAAAGACCAGAAGTTTTAAAGTTTTTGAGTTTCAAGATAGTGAGAGAGAATTCATATTTTGTTTCTCTAGAACACAATTCCCAAGCATGCTTAGCAAGCATTCAATTTCTACGAATAAGAATTTTGAGCAATCATAATTTACTTCATTTATTATAAGCAGCCCTGATTGATCCAAAATGATAATGCCGTTGACAGAGCTTTCTTTTGAACTTAGATAGCAAAAAAAAACTTTAACTTGGCTTAATTTCAACTTCAGTAGGGTTTTTATCAAATCAAAAAATATATTACCCCTAATAACCATACTCAATCCATATCTTTTTCAATTACTTGTTTCTTCTAAATTCTTTTATAAAACATTTATTAATATAACAACAAAAGCGAGAATAATGAGGACTTTTTTCCCAAGACAGTGAATCAACAAAACCTATTTGAATATTTCGGCCCTATATCTAAGGGCCGTCTTCAGCAAAGAAGTGTTTTATTTTTTTTAGAAAAATTACACTACCTACTAAGCTTAAGTGTTTTTTTTCTTTTTCTGAATAATAAAGGGTGGCCAAGATGATTTGGGCCTGTTGTGAATGTAGAAGGAAAAATGCTAATAAGAAATTAAATTATTAATTTTTTTCAACTTTAAAATAGTAAATAACGAATTTATGAACAATAGCATTCAGAAAATTTAATAGTTCACAAAGGGTGTCACCGTGAGTCGTATCGCAATCGTGTTGTGAATGGTTGTATTAAGAATAGATTTCTCAACAAAGTCTTTAATGGTCAAGGAACAACCCCAAGGAATGCTTAGAAGCCCCTCTCCACAAAACAACAAATTGCACTTGGTGTGCATGTTTAGGCGTGCTAATTTGTTTATCAGAATTCATATTAATGTTTCCGACACCTCATATGGACTATTATGTGAGAATAATTAGGTGGAAATTATTAAATGAAAACACCTCCTGTGAATAAACATTACAATATACCAGTAATTTATTATTGTGTATGTATTTGTAGTTCTGTGGTGACAACAGACCTATTTTTACCCCGGTTATTCTGTACCTCTTTTGGTAGAAAAATCAAAGAAAATTTTGCAAAAATTATAGAACTAAGATTAACATCAAAATTAATGTTTATCAGACAGTACCAGGCGTTAAATTTCATTCAAATATATTAAATATTTTTCTTAAATTTAGATTTAAAAAATCTTTCTATCAAGCTAAAGAAACGTTCTTTTTTCTCCTGACCTCGACTGACATAGCACCTACTTTACCTAGCACGAGATTCCATTATAGACTGATTTGAATTATCTTTTTACCTTGAATCATTTCCCTGAATTTATATCATGTTGGAACCATTTATTTATTCATTCTATTTAGATTTTATTGTTACTTTCGTTTTCAATAATTTCGTCTTCGTTCCTGAATTTTTATCCGATTATTCTTTCGTCATTTCTATTCTGTCCTTCTGCATTCCTTACTAGAATCCCTTCTGTATTCCTTACTGGGCCTCCCCAAGGCCACGAACGCCCTGGAGATATGTAGGGTACCTCCATAGAAGGCACGGACCAAGGGGGGACCTTGTCCCTGGGATTTCATAATAGAAACTGAGGCCCCCTCGACCGGGGCCATAAATACAGGTGAAAGAGGAAGAAGGACCATCAAATGTACACTCAACAGGGCCCACCGGCGTGTCCAAACGTCCCAGAAGTAAAAAACCTTCTCCAAGTAATTGGTTAAATTGCATGATGGCGCAGAAAACCATCGTGAGAGGATCCTTTATAGGAGGACAACTGCGGCAGGGCTTAAGACGGCCTCAGCAATGAGCTGCATCAACCCTTTCGGGGAACCTGCTGGCACCCCTCGAGGAAATTATTGCCTAGTAAATGACACAGCACTCGCACGGGACTCTGATTAATGGATAATTCTTCTGAGCTTGATCTGTTTTGACGGGTGTTTTTAGGCTGTAAAAGCCCTTCCTAGCTACTTTATCTACAATGGACTGCCTCTTCGTAGTAGCATAATATTTGTAGGCCTGAATGTATAATGAATCGGAGGTAATAGGCATGGGACTGTCTGTGCAGGATTTCCTCTCTTGTTGATCGAAGAGCATTGCCAAGTACCAAAAACCATGTTGCGACCAAGATGGGCCCAAGATTGCATAAAGCCTCCATTCATACTGAAGGTCCCAAGGACTTCTTGCTGTTCGGTTCAAAGCCGGCTTAAGCGCTTTGGTGTAGACTTAAGAAGATATGTTAATCCCTGTGCTACATTGGTCCTGTGGCCAAAGTAATTTCAATGATTCAAAGAACATGAAAATTGGAACTTGGAATGTTATGACGTTAAGAAACGACTATTGTATCGACATTTTGACTGACGAATTCAGACGGCTTGAACTGGACTTATTAGGAATTTCAGAAACTCATATCCCAAAGGTAGGAAGCATGACATTAGGTGATATGGAATTTGTTTACTCAGGCAGGAAGGATGGGGTACATAGACAGGCAGTAGGGCTCATGATGAACAAGGAATCTGCTAAGTCTTGTTTAGGCTGGGAAGGTATTAATAATAGAATTCTAATTGCTCATTTTACGACTAAAAAGTTCAGGCTATCATTTATTGTAATATATGCCCATGTTGAACCGACTGAAGGAGATACTAGAGACTCAGGCGAATTTTACTTACAGTTACAGGAGCAAATAGACAGGGTCCCAGGTAGAAATATGTTGTTTATACTACGAGATTTCAACCCCCAGGTCGGTAGAAACACGGATAGATGGTATCCTAGCGCAGGTAAATTTTGTGTTGAAAATAAAAACAGTAATAGCTACAGACTCTTGCAATTTTGTAGGTAAAATTTATAAAATTTCTTATTGCAATTTTGTAGGTAAAATTTTTGTAGGTGTAAAATTTCCCCTCAAAAATTCACCCCACGAAAAACTCCCTATGGAAAGCCACCCTAAGCCTCCCCCCCCCCGAAAAATGTCTGTATTTTTCCCAATAACATTTACTATATGTAAATGATAAGCAAATTTTATAACTTCCTGACCTCTCCCCAGGAACTTGGGGAAGAGGGGTCATATTACCCCTAAGTGGGAGGGAGCTAGTTGCCCTCCAGTATTTTTGGTCACTTAAAAAAGGAAGCATGAAATTAGGTGATTTAGAGTTTGTTTACTTTGGCAGGAAGGATGGGGTACATAGACTGGGAGTAGGACTCATGATGAATAAACAAGCTGCTTAGACTGGGAAGGTATTAATAGTAGAATACTAATAGCTCATTTTATGACTAAAAAGTTCGGGCCGTCAGTTATAGTAGTACTTGCCCCTGTTGAACCGACTGCCGGATATACTAGTGACTCAGATGAATTTTACTTACAGTTACAAGAGCAAATAAACATGGTCACAGGTAGAAATATGGCGTTTTTACTAGGCGATTTTAACGCCCCTTCGGTAGAAACAGGGATAGATGGTATCCTAGCTGAGGTAAATTTGGTGTAGGAAAAGAAAACAGTAATGGTTACAAATTTTTGCCATTTTATCGGCATAACCAATACCGTGTTTGGTCATAAAACGGCCTATAAGTTGACATGGTATACACGTGATGGTAAGACAGCAAACCTTGTTGATTGTATAATAGTAAACCGAAGACTCGCAGGAACAATAAAAGATACTAGTGTATGTAGGAGTGCTGTTATGGATGTTAAAAGTAAAGATCACACTCTAGTAGTGTCTAGGGTTTATTTAAAGCTGAAATTCCGGAAAAATAACTATCTCCCGGGAAGTTATGATGTTAGTAGACTCCAGGATGAAAGATTGTCAGGAATGTGTCCAGGAAGAGTTGCATACTAAACTTGAGAGTTTGAAATTTGACAATTTGGAAGATGGTTGGAATAATTTTAGAAAAACAATTTGCGAAAGTTGCTGATGTTGTCTTGGCGAAGAAAGTTAAGACTGCAGCTAGGAATATTGGTGAAAAAGCTTAGAGAAGAGAAGGGGGTTTGTACAAGAATTATCTGAGTGATAGATCATATGAAAACCAAAGGAATGTAAAGGGAGTGGAAAAAGCATTAAAATATGAACTAAGGAGGTGTGAAGTGGAGGCCATGGATAAATTGCCGAGGAGCCGGAAGATGCAGCTAAAATTAAAAAAAAAAAGTATTTGATGCCTTGGATGTGAAGGAAGATTTGTTTGGTGATAAACAATTAATGACAGAACTAAAAGGATTAAATAACAATAAGGCTCCAGGTGCTGATAGTGTGGTAAATGAGCTTCTCAAATATGGTGGCTCTGAGGATAGAAATAAGCTACTGACGATTATGGACTCAATTTTTGAAAAAAAGGAAGTACCGAGCGACTTTAGGAAAACCTTAATTAAATCACTGCATAAGAAAGGTGATACGAGTGAGTTTTTTAGTTATCGAGGCATTACTCTGGACTGTGTAGGTAGCAAATTATTTGGTAATATGATACTTCTTTGACAGAGAGATGTTGTAGACAAAGTTTTAAGAGAAGAACAGTGTGGTTTTAGAAAAGGTAAAGGATGTGTCGATTAAATGTTTCCTCTTAAGTTGATAATTGACAAGCGCCTTAGTAGTCAAACACCTTTGGTCCTCAGTTTTATAGATTATGAGCAAGTCTTTGATTCTGTTGGTAGAAGAGCTTTAGCAAAGGTCTTATCCTTGTATGGTATACGAGACTAATACATTTAAGTGATTAGTGCAATGTACGAGAATAACACTGCAGCGGTTAGTGTAGGAAATGAGGGTAGCAGCTGGTTCTATGTTAAGTCAAGTGTTAAGCAGGGTTGTGTTCTATCCCCCTTTATATGGATCATTTTGATGGATTTTGTCTTAAGGAGCACAGGAAAGGCAATGGAAGACCACAGAATCAAATGGGAAGGGAAAACTCTTGGATTTAGATTATGCTGATGATTTAAGCATCCTATATGAAAATTTGAGCAAAATGATTGAGCTTTTATGGGTTTTGCGAGTTCATGGTGCTAGAATAGGTTTGGAAATTAATGTCGAGGAGACGTCATAAAGGCTAGGAAAAAGTGAAGATGAAAAGGTGACGTTGGGTAACGACGAGATGGATCAGGTAGGCAGCTTCACTTACCTTGGTAGTATTATTAGTAAAGACAGTGGGAGCTGTGAAGATTTTAAAAGTAGACTAGCCAGGGCTCAGGGTGTTTTTTTTCACAGTTAAAAAAAGGGTTTAGAAGAATAGGAAGATAAGTCTCCAAACTAAAATTAGAATATTGGAAGGTACAGTGATGACAAATGTGGCTCTGAAGCATCGGCGCTCCGAAACGTGGATGAAGATTTACTACATGACATTAGTACTACATGACATTTCTCTGGGAAACATAGTTTCCCAGAGAAATTGCCTTAGAATTTTTTTGGGTACCCGGCTTACTCACCTTATTTGAAACAGTAGACTGTACGAAAAATCTGGTTCAATCCTGCTTTCTAGGGCTATAATGAAAGAAATATTGAGATGCCTAGGGCACGTTCTGCGAACGAAACATGACAGATTGCCGAAGATTCGGCTAGCCGTCTAGGGCTAAACGGGAAGCAGATCGTCCTCGTCTGGGGTGGGATGATGTCATAAAGACATATTCAAAGAAAATAGGAACTTCCTGGGAGGGTGTAAAGAGGGGGGCTTTGAATAGATTGGAACGTTTGTAACTGTGCTGGCCTCAGGCGGTGAGTTGTTAGTATTAGTGTCAGTAGGCTACCTCTGGGAACTAAATCCCTTTGAATTAAAGGTTTGCATACCAGGAAGGAAAGGATACACGAAAAACTTTCATTTTGCCTGAAATGTGTTTTATTTTTTTCTGAAGTGAAAATTTTGAACCTTTTGATTCCCCCCCTCATTGGGCGTCCATGTGAATACCATGTTGGGTAAATTGATATTACGATCGTCTATTATTAAACGCCACTAATTTTTCTATTTTGTTCTATTCCTCCACCTGATTGGATTTCAATCTTCATGTATTTTGTAGGGTAGCCGAAGGATGGGTTTAAAGAGCCCAGTAGCGAAACCTCAACCCCCTGGTGCACCTGTAACACTTCAAGGGTGGTTATTAAAGCAAGGATCAGACGGACTCATGCTGTGGAAGAGAAGGTGGTTTGTTCTATCCGAATATTGCCTCTATTATTACAAAGGTATGCTATTTCACTTCAATCTATTGAATACTAACCACACAAAAACAAAGTGTTAAGCATTATGTTCCCTAAAAGAAGGGTTGTATCCAAGATTATGTTCTAGGATGGCTGTAATTGACGCGGGGGGAGGCAACTATGAAATTTATCTTGTCTTTAAACCATAGTTGCATGTGTTTTAACATAGGATTTAGTTTTTTTTTTTTTGTGGGGGGGGGAGGTTCCTAAGCTTTTTCCTAGCTTAGCTGGATTTCATTCCCAATTTTTTACTGGCATTTCTCCAAATTTCAATAAAAGAAAATTAATTATCCTAAATTCCCTTGAAAGTCAACAATTTGCGTTTCGAGCTAATGTCTGTTAACTCAGGAACATCATTTGGGGATGTCAGAAAACTTGATTTTGTTTTGGGGGAATTTGAGGGACCTCCCCCAAAAAAATTTAAGGGGGAAAGTGATAGCACTGACACAAGTATGTTTTGAAAAAACACAAGTTTTTGAAGATCTTGCGAAAAATTGGCCGCCGAGAAGGCGAATTTGAGCAATTGGTCCAAGATAGAGGGGCCGGGCTCTATTTCTAAGATTGGTAAAACATTTGTACTTTCCTTTTAATTTTAACTACTTTTAAAAAAGTTGCTCTCCTTGCAAACATTAGATGCTTCTTTTGCCTACATCCCATCTTCAATAATAATTATCATATTTAATTAAGATTAAAGTTATGTTTTTTAATGATAAAATCTTGAATAAGTAAAACTCCATTTTAAGCTTTTGTTTGGACCGCAGAATTTTTAGAAATTATTTGATTTTGAGAATATATACCAAATCCGGTGGCTGACTGTACAAAATTGTCCTGTGAAAGACAACACAACTATTTCTCAAGATTTTTTCGTAGTCATGCAAAAATAACCAGGTTTAGTCACACTTCAAAAGCTAAATATTGCATCAGCGCACATTCATCGTGTTTAATTAAGGTTAAAGGAAAATTTTCGGCCAAAATTTGGATTAATAAAAAGCCTTTGTAAGATTCTGTTGATGTTTTCAACAGAAAAAAGCCTTTGTAATATATATATATAATATATATAATATAATATATATATATATATTATAAATATATATAGTTATAATATATAGCTATATAAAATATTACATTTTGTCAGGTTTTGGTATATTTCATTATGATTAACTTAACTTCAATTCTTGAATGTAGTCGGGATAAATCATAAGTACTCAAAAATGCATTAAACAAATTTGTGATGCATTTTTAAACGTTTTTTTGTCTCCCCTCCGAAAAAATTACCCCCTGAACTGATCCTGAATACGGCCCTGTATCTGCGACCCTCAAGACTAGCCCACCTCTGACCCCTTCGGTAGAAACAGGGATAGATGGTATCCTAGCCTAGGTAATTTTGGTGTAGGAAAAGAAAACAGTAATGGCTATAGGCTTTTGCAATTTTGTAGGTATAACAACCTAGTTATAACCAATACGGTGTTTGGTCACAAAATGGCCCATAAGTTGACATGGTATTCACGTGATGGTAAGACAGCAAACCTTATTGATTATGTTACTGTAAACAGAAGACTAGCAGGATCAATACAAGATACTAGGGTGTATAGAAGTGCTGTTATTGATGTTAAAAATAAAGATCACCATCTAGTAGTGTCTTAGGTTAATTTAAAACTGAAATTTCGGAAGGGTAACTACCTCCCGGGAGGTTATGATGCTGGTCGGCTCCAGGATGAGAATTTGACAGAAAATTTCCAGGAACAGGTGAATACTAATGCTGAGAGTTTAAAATTTGACAATGTGACAGATGGATGAAGTAATTTTAGAAAAGCAATTTGTGAAGTTGCTGATCCTAGGGAAGAAAGTCCTGCGGTGTCCTAGGGAAGAAAATTGAAACTGAAGATAGGAATATTAGTGAAAAAGCTTTATGTTTAATAGAGAGGAGAAGAAGTTTGTACAAGAATAATCTGAGTGATAGATCATATGAAAACAAAAGGAATGTAAAACAAGCGGAGAAAGAACTAAAAAATATGAACTAAGGAGGTGTGAAGTGGAGGCCCTGAATAAAATTGCCAAGGATCTGGAAGATGCAGCTAGACGGCATAATAGTAAAATATTGTACAGGCATGTTAATAAATTGAGAGGGAGTAGTCAATCCGGACTTGTTCCAGTTAAAGATAGGAACGGGGCTACAATTACTGCTAAGGAAATATTCATAAAGACATGGGCGGAACATCTTGAGAATATCCTACACCGAGATATACAGTTGCAGGAAAAGATATAGAAAAAAAAAAGTTTGTGATACCTTGGATGTGACGGAAGATTTGTTTTGCAAAAAAAGAATTAGCGACAATACTAAAAGGATTAAAAATTAACAAGGCCCCAGGTGCTGATAGTGTGATAAATGAGTTTCTTAAATATGGTGGCTCTGAGGTTAGAAATAAGTTACTGAAGACTATGAATATGATTTTTGAAAAAGGGGAAGTACCTAACAATTTTAGGACAACCTTAATTAAACCATTGCATAAGAAAGGTGATAAGAGTGAGTGTCGTAATTATCGATGCATTAGTCTGTCCCGGACAGGACTTTGCCGGGGACAGGACTTTCTTTCACGACAAAGCAGCCTAGTACATTTGGGTTAGAAGAACGTCTATTTGATAAATGGGTTTCCTCTAGATAACTAGTAGAAATTTAGGACTCACTTCTGGAAAACTCTTAATCTACATAAGTGAATAAGTTAATATCCAAAGGAATAGTTAATGTACAAATTGAGATACAGGATAGCTTTGTCACAAAGCAATATGCATTTACAGTCTCTAGAAGACACTTTCAGACTAGTGTCTAGGAGACTCTCTAGACAGTATCTAGAAGACTAGAGACGGAGGTCCGATTTCTTGAAAAAGAATAACCTATGAGTGAATGAGGTTCGATCTAAAAAAAAAATTAAAATGAATAATTAATGAAGAGAAAAGGAGCTTGGTGACCATGGAAACTGGTATAATTTGATTTAAAAATAAATAGATGTTCTATAGGAAAATCCTAGAAACTGACAACTCGGTCTTAGAGAAGCAAAAAATCATGGTTGCAACGTCACCCACAATCTCGTAAAGCCCACGCCCATGGAAAAAGAAAATTTCAAACGGGTTAAAAAAAAAAAAATAACAAACAAGTCAACCAGAACGAATTGCCATTTGAAGCTGATTTAGGAATGGTAACTGCTGTTTCGGCAGATTTTAGAAGTAAAATTTTCTTCGGGAAACATGCAAACGAAAATTTTGGAAAATATCATAACTGTATAATACAATGAAGTTCATTCCAAGCCGAATTTAAACTATTAAAAATACATAGCGTGATAAACCGAAACTATATCTGTATACAACCATCAAGCCAACATGAAGCAATCGTGATGAAGCCAAATGACTCTTTTCAATGTGAATAGGTGTATTTTAAACTACAAAAACTTTTTGGCCGTTTTTTAGATAATTTATTGACGCTCAGAACAGAACACACTCTTAGAGATAAGAAAATCCACCCTTAGACCCAAAACTCCTGTCCTGTTAGAAAAATCAATCATTGATGGCCCCGATATTTCTGCAGTAGGAGAGCAAGTGTGTATATAGTAGGAGAGCGTGGAATGTGCGTGAAAATAAGCAAAAGCAAATCCAAAACCAGGGCCCTCCAGGGGCCACCACTCACCTCTAGGTGAGCAGTGGTTTATCATATTCAGTTACCACAGCTGAAACATCCCTCGGTTTTTAAAATGAATAAATGAAATAAATATAGATTAATACAAATTAAATAAATATATCTGAATGATGTTCATTAACAGTGGAATTAAAATAAACTGAAAATTAGGAGCGTGGAATGTGCGTGAAAATAAGCAAAAGCAAATCCAAAACCAGGGCCCTCCAGGGGCCACCACTCAACTCCAGGTGAGTGGTGGTTTATCATATTCAGTTACCACAGCTAAAACATCCGTAGTCTTCGGTAGTAATCCAGTATAATCTCAATATATTTATTACAAAGCTATTTCAAGGGAAGGGGGGAGGTATCCAGTTTGAACACCCACGGAAAGATCTTTCTGAATCGTAAATAGGTGTTAAAAAAGCAGGTAAAAAAATTCTCCAATTTGCAAACTGGTCCTAATAATGCAGGTAAAGAGAACCATCAATTGAGACCGTTTGACAAAATCCACGGACAGTAAACCTCTTCTTCCTTATCCATTTGGTACCCCCTCCCTCATAACAAAAAATCTTACGGTGCCCCAACTCAAGAGCAAAAAATTTGACACCGTCCTTATTTTTTGTGTTTTTTTAAGTGCTCACTTTTCATTCGATCGTCGAAACAAAGCCACCTACAGTTCTGCTACTCACTCTGTCATTTAAGTGGTTATTGTATTTTCAAGTATTGTATTTTCGGCTTTTCAAAGTAAATAAATGAAATGAATATAAATAAATACAAATGAAATAAAAATATCTGAATAATGTTCAATAAACTGAAAATTAGGAGCGTGGAAAGTGCGTGAAAATAAGCAAAATCAAATCCAAAACCAAGGTCCTCCAGGGGGCACCACTCACCTCCAGGTGAGTGGTGGTTTATCACATTCAGATACCACAGCTGAAACATCCGTAGTCTTCGGTAGTGATCCAGTAATTTCTCAATGTATTTATTGCAAAGCTGTTTCAAGGGAGGGGGGTATCCAGTTTGAACACCCGAACACCCACGGAAAAATCTTTCTGACTCGTAAATAGGTGTTAAAAAAGTAGGTAAAAAATATTTCTCCGAACTACAAACTGGTCCTAATAATGCAGATAAATAGAATCATTAATTGAGACCGTTTGACAAAACCCACGGGCAGCAAACCTCTTCTTTCTTATCCATTTGGTGCCCCCTCCCTTATAACAAAAAATCTTACGGTGCCCCACCTTACAAGAAAAATCTTTGAAATAGCCCTGAATTTTTGTGCTTTTTATTCGATAGTTGAAGCTAAACCAGCTATAGTTCTGCTACTGACTCTGTCATTTAAGTTGTTATTGTATTTTCAAGTGTTGTGTTTTCGGGTTTTCAAAATAAATAAATGAAATAAGTATAAAGAAATACAAATGAAATAAATGTATCTGAATGATGTTCACTTATAGTGGAATTAAAATAAACTGAAGATTAGGAGCGTGGAATGTGCGTGAAAATAAGCAAAAGCAAATCCAAAACCAGGGCCCTTCAGGGGCCACCACTCACCTCCAGGTCCCATGCCTACACTCAACATAGCAACTTACATTAATCGAAAAACAAAAATCCCTTTAAACTGATAAAAGCTTGCATCCCATCTTAAGAATCTTAAAACGCGCCAAAATTTGAAGTATCAACGTACCGATTGATGTCGAGCGCCATCTTGAATTGAACTAACAGTATAATGTCGTCTTTTTTGTTTGGGTTCAGATCGGCGACGCGGTTTCGCTTCTTGTTTACTCATTTCTTCAATAATTTGTTTGGCGGTAGCAGAGGAGTAGACGGGAGAGAGCAGGGGAGATGGCTCTGATGATTCAGAATCAGTTTCAGAGAAGGACTTCTATGAACGAAAAGTGAACACATAAGCACACAGCAACAGGTGCAGTTAACATAAAGCGAAAAAAACTTAAACAAGAGGTTGCATCACAAGAGGTTGTACAGAAGAGAGGTAGTACCGAAAGAGATTGTACAAACAAGAGGTTACAAAAATTGATCGCAAAGGGATTTAACCACTCCTTTTTCTAATTTCTATAAAATAGATAGAAAATAATAGCGAAGTTGAAGATTTGCCACTAATATTCACAACTACCAAAGAAAAAACCTTTCTTTTGTTTAAAGAAGAAACCTAATATTAAAATAGGGAAAAAATGATTTCATTACAAGAACACTGAAAAAAAAATTATACGGTTTTTTAGACATTTTTCCTTCATTAAAAAACACAGTCTCCACATAATGCCCCACAGGAAGGTGCGTTAATAAAATAGCCATTGAACATTTGAATTTTCAATGTTTGTTTGCGTCATTTTTTTATCTTTAGTGATTACTCCGTCAATTGTATCTTTTTATGGGCAAAAAATTAATAATAATAATAATCAGATTTAAATAAAAAAGAAAGCTCTTGCTTCTTGTAATAATTTTGTCGAAAATGAAACTTTAACCCCCAAACTAACCTAAAAGGCCCTGACACCAACTCAGACAATGGTCCAGATTATCTTCACTAACTATAGAAAGGCAAACAAAAAAAAAGCAAGAAATCGGGGTGACCAGAAAAAATCTTATGGGGGGGGGCAAGGGTAATGAACGGATGAAATTTTTCTTAAACAAACTCCAAAAATCTGGATTTAGTGTCATTGTAAATGAAAGATTCTATAAAGTAAAGGTGAACACAAATGAACACACGAAACAAAAAAAGGATGTAGATTTCAAAAGGCGTCATTACACTCTTTTTTTAAAACGTTGATCCCCAACCCCTGGCTATCTTATTAAAGAAACTGATCCTATCGATTTGTTTTACTCACTTTACTCCATATTATTTTAGTCTCAAAATAAACAGTAGTTTCTATTTTATTTTCAAAAGTCAAATACTTTTCCAAAAATACAAAAATACTGAATATTGTGACGAAAAAATCATGTGTGTCTAGATTAAAAATTTCTTTTAATCAGCTTTTCGTTCAAAACAACCAAAAAACCCTAAACCTTTGTTTCAGTTATTCTGCTTTCCCTTAAGTTTTACAATATTTAACTTATAGCCTTTTGAATAATTAAAGAAGAAGTGCAGTTAACAAAAAAAGCTACAAAAACATAAACTAGTGCGAAAGATGGATCTAAAAAGGGCGCAGTCACCTCATTTTATTAATTTGTGTGGGATTGGCAGTGTCAGCAAAGTTGGCTTGCGGATTCTCGTACCTTTTTACTACTGTATGAACAACTCAAAAGCAAGGCCACTTGCCTTACCTTTACTACTGTATGAACAGCTCAAAGGTAAGACCGCTTGCCTTACCTTTACTACCGTACGAACAGCTCAAAGGTAAGGCCGCTTGCCTTACCTTAACTACTGTATGAACAGCTCAAAGATATGGCCGCTTGCCTTACCTTTACTACTACAAGAACAGCTCAAAGGTAAGGCCGCTTGCCTTACCTTTACTACTGTATGAACAGCTCAAATATGACATCCAGTCAATTAATTCACTTGAAAAAATTTTGTAAAGCTGATAATTCACAGATAATTGCAAGAAGTTGGGCAACAGATATGTTGATTGTTGATAATTACAAGAGGTCATCACATAGTGCCTTAGCCACCCCTGTTTTCTTATCGTTTACAAAATGATGAGGCGCTGGTAGCCTCAATTACCTTTTTAACTGTATGAAGAGGTTGGGACTCCTCTTAAACAGGTTCAGAGACGACATTCTTGAAACTGATTCTACTAAGCACATTTTGAAAGTATTTTCCTAGACTGTATTTCCACTTACAAATAAAAAGAAATGAAAATACAGAAAAAATGGGAATAATATTTCAATAAAACGTTGCAAATTTGGTGCCTTTTTTGCTGCAAGTGCACGATTAATATTTTCATATTTGAAATTCTTAAGATATAATAATAATAATAATTTATTTATCACCCACTTCACAAAACAGAGGTTAAGTGGAGTAAAATACAAAAGAAAAACAGCAAAAGTAATACAAAAGAAACAAATTTAATCACATACAGAAAAAAGACGGATAAGGCGATGAAAACATCCTAGCCTATAAAACGCTTCAATAGCTAGCTTCGCAGATAATTTTTAGAAAGCACCACTAATATCTGTCGCACAATACTTTTTAACCAGTTTTGTATTCCGGTAAGAACGAGGTAGATATAAAAGAAATATGCAGTACCGGTAATAATTTATGCGAATACGTTTTAGATCACAAGTCAACAGAAGTGGCCTAATACCAGAACAGAAGAGCACAGAATGATCACAAAAATTTGAGTAAAGCCGAGTTAGCGCTCTTCTCCTATAGTGTCCACGATTTGCAACAATCTTAGAGTAACCGAGCCTCAGCTTATCACTAATATCTTTGACAGCACGAAACTGGAGAGCATTCATAGAATCGCAAACTGTTATACCAAGCCAACGAAACGATCTAACACGAGGAATACTAAAACCACCGCAGTATGGTGATTCTGAACAATTATTACCGTTGAAAACAAGAAACTCGCACTTGTCAATATTTAGGTAGAGGCCGATATCGCTGAAAGCAGAAGAAACTGACTTCACTGAACGGGCAAGACCAGACTCAGTTTGACTAATCAGAAGAAGGTCATCCACATAAGCCAGATATGAGATATCAGATGGTCCTAGTAGGCACGTAGTCGATATTTTTGATAATACATTTTCAATACAAGCATTAAAAATATACGGCGAAAGAACTCCCCCTTGTCTTAGACCGCAACGAACAGGGATATGGCCAAAATAAGAATTATCTAATGACTTAAGGCGAAGGTGAGAATGGGAGTACCAAAAACGAAGCACGTGAATTACCGATAGATTTACCCCTCTCTGGCATAATGCTGTCCATGCTTGAGTATGACAAATACTGTCAAATGCTTTAGGCAAGTCTAGGGTTGCGAAATGAAGTACGCGACGAGTGCGATGGGCATCTTTTAATAAAGAAGTCAAAGCACGGTGAGCATGCTGACAGCCTAGCCCAGATCTAAACCCAAATTGATTATCATTATTTAGAGCAAGCTTAGTGATATAAGGTAGTAGGAGGTGTTCAAAAAGCTTGCTAAGAGTACAAGCTACCGTTATTGGCCTATAAGAACTACAAGAAACCGGATCTTTTCCTTTTTTTTAGAAGTGACGTAACGCTATTCTTTAAAAAACTATATGAAACTATATGAGTTTCTATCGCTTTTCTTTTAGGTTTTTTTTTTGGTTTATGTGCTTGGTCCAATTTAGTTTATTTTTTTTTTCTGTTGATAAAGGCTTCAGGAAGTGAAAACGAAATAGTAGGAGTTTTATTATTTTAACAAAAATCAGGTTGCTTGTTTTTCCACTGTCTTATTTGAAATATTTTACCTGTTTTTCTATTTTTTCATTTCCTTTATTTTAAGAAAATTTATTTGGCAGTCTTATTTCCATAAGTATTTGGAGAGTGTGAAGTTAGAAAATAATTTTTACTTCATACTATGCAGAATAATTTTAGCTAACACATTTTCCATGCAGATCCCCTCCTCACCCCCAATGCAGAAATAGCCCAAATTTGTTTCTAAAATTTATATTTCGTCATTATATTTTTCGTTATTGTTTTAACGAAAATCAGGTTGCTTATTTTTCCACTCCACCTGTTCTTCTATATTTTCATTTTTTTTTATTTTAAGAAGTTTTATTTGGCAGTCCTATTTCCATAAGTATTTGGAGAGCGTGAAGCTAAAAAACAATTTTTGCTTAATACTATGCAAAATAATTTTAGCTAACACATTTGCATGCAGACCCCCTCCCCAACCTCAATGCAGAAGTGTATACCCCAAATTTTTTTCTAAAGTTTACATTTTCGTTATTAAATTTTTTGTTATTATTTTAACGAAAATCAGGTTGCTTGTTTTTCCACTGTACCTGTTTTTCTATATTTTCACTTCCTTTATTTTAAGAAGTTTTATTTGGCAGTCCTATTTCCATAAGACTAGTCTGCCCATATAATTGGTTATGTTACTTCCAGCCAATTACAGCCCATCAGCTCTAAAAAGAATCGTGTGGCGTTTATACAGAGGTTACCTGAAGGCAGTATTCTTTTTTATTCAACCACAGTCAGAAAGTTTCCAATTTCACAAGACAGAATACTTATTATGGAAGGGTATGATATGGATATTCATAAGGGCTTTCAAAACATTTAGATTCGGGAAGATCTGAGAGTGAGAAGATTTAGATTCACGGTAAGATGGGGGCGACTTGTGCATTATCATGTACACCCCTCCCCCCTTTTCTTCACCATCATCAAAATTTCCGGAGTTTTCAAAAATAAAATCTTAAACTTTAGGTATGATAATTACCAGAAATTCTTAAGAGGAATTATTTTTTAAACCTTGATGTGCAAAATTTATCTCTGTTTATATGCAGGAACAATTGAAGTTTAGAGCCAGTAATAGAGGTGATGAAAAGGGGAACGAATTGGAATTTATCCAGATTGTGGCATTGAAGTGCAACAGGGTCTTATAGGTTCCTGCTGACATCTTGATTCAATCAAAAACAGATGTCTTCACAGTATTTTTAAAACCACCCGCCAGTATTTTAACCCACCAATATATCTAACAGAATGGGAAAAAATAAAATCTACGTGGCAGCAATGAGTCAAAATAGGAGCTTCCTATGATTTGTAGCGCCATCTTCATCTATTTAAACTATATGATTCAACAATAAAATCTTTTTTTATAATCAGGAGTTTTCCAAATTCTAGTAGTTTATCATAAAAAGCATATAAAATAATCACGACCTTGATTAACAGTTTATCTAACACCCCTCATTCAACAATCCGTAGGCTTTCACAAGTCAAAAATATTTTATTCAATAATCAGAAACCTATTTATATAATATATACCTGCTGGCTGCAGTCCTTTCAAATACTATCCATATTTGTGTTCCGAAGTCAAACATTCCCCCCAAAAGAAGGATAACTATTTAGTTATCCAATTCCCCTACACATGGGACGAGGGTCTATTTTATGCACCTTTACAATCTCTTCCATTGTTAAAGGCTTCTTTATAGTTAGTATATAGTATCAAGGTTGTTTTTAAATTGTTTGAAACAAATTCTTTTGAAATTATGAGCATTTAATATGGATATCAGGGAGCAAAACCATGCTCCCTGGTAACTTTTCAAGCTATTAAAACTTTTTTCATACAGTTTTTCCAAAATTAATTTCTGTTCGGTTTTGATTTCCAAAGGTTTATTCTTACACATGGGTATTACACATGGCTATGAAGTTCTTTCAGTTTTGTAAGCCTAAACCGCGTCTGTTTATTATGCGGCTGGGCAAGATGAAGTAGTTTACGGGTAAATTTTTTTCACGAGGTTAGATAGATTTTTTTCCAGTTGTTAAAGTCTAAACCTTTTTCAGTTTTTTTCCATTTTTTTTTCATTTTTTAATACTGTACATTTTAAAATATGGTAAATTTATGATGTTATTTATTTATTTACGTGGAACAGTTACATATGCAAACACACCCAAACATATCAGACAGACAACACACACAAACACACACAATTAGTCTCCTTTAAAGAGAGTCTTTCAGAGAGGAAGTCAACCAGATTCTAAAACAAAACAAAAAAAAATAGAAAAACGTCCAAAAATACGAATAAAATAAAACTAAAAATAAGAAGGAAAAATCGGAAATGCAGTAACACAAAGAGATGAAATTAGGAAAGGACGTAGTACGGCGTTTGTCAGAGACAAGTCCTTTCCCCCAGTCCACGGATGAGGGAGTAAAATGAAAAAGTAGCAGAAAAAAACAGAAAGATAGGGAAAAAAGACTTCGACGAAAGAAAAGATGTTAATATAACTGGGTACGAACGCGGTACTTTATTTTGACAAGGGGAGAGTAAACTGAAGACAGTTACATGGCAAAATTTTGGAAGAAGTCGTATGGCACTAGAAAAACAGTTTTAGACGAAAGTCAACTGTTTAGAAAAAAAAATTGCTGATCAAACTGTATTTTTGAAATTATCAGAAAAATACATTGAGACTGCCGAAGGTAGGCAGACCACCATTTTTATTCCACCATTTTGATCATTTTGGCAGACCACCAAAATGATAGGGCCTGGTGAAAAGAGCATTATTTCAGCAAATTTTCTATAACTTAATACATCATGACTCACCTGAGCAGTAGAGCGCCGTCTAGGAGCGGTTGAATTTCTATCAATTAGAGATGGTGATGCTTTGCCAGTAGGTAAGCCAATGACAGAACTGGGCCTTTTGCTTCGAGGTAAGGTCAAAGTGTGCTGAAATTGAGAAAGTACTGGATCACTGAGGATCGGGTCCACCTCTCCTGATTCTTCTTCAGCTCTTTTTTGCCTCTTCTCTGCTTCTCTTTTTACCGTCCGCACAGTTCGTGCTTCAATATTACGGTCTCTATATGGAAGAGTTGTCACTCTTGAGCCATCACTGCACTCGTCTTGCGTCTAAATTCAAACAAAGTTGGTTATCAACATTTATCAAGAGCCACGTCCTGTAGTAACGCAGTGAGTTTGAACTTAAATTGTAATACATAATAACATATATATATATATATATAGATATATATATATATATATATATATATATATATATACATATATATATATATATATATATATATATATATATATATATATATATATATATATATATATATATATATATATATATATATATATATATATTAGAAGAGCAAAGACACGTGGTTGGAAGACATGTGACACCGAGCATGTGAGTAAGTCAAAAATGAAAATGAAAAGCAGACACACGCGGTCAGAAGACATGCGACACCAAACATGTGAGCGAGTCAATGAAAATCAGCCTGGACAGCGAGAATCAAAACCAAGTCGATATGTTTTTCATAATGACGAAAGATAAGCTGAGGTAAAACGAACCAAACAAACTGAAAATATTAGCGATAATGATTGGGTTTTGGATTTTGACATGGATAATGTCATCAATACCTAACATACCTTTGAAAATTAAAAATATGGACTAGATAAATCGTTGGAAGAAAAAGAAGTTTTTGTCTTACCACCTGGACAATTAAAAGAAGCAAAGGTTCGGCGATATATCTCTCATAATGACAGAAGACAAGCCAAGGCAAAAGAAGAAGTTTCTATTCCACCACCTGAACAATTAAAAGAAACAAAGGTGTTCGTCAATGCCTCCCATACCTTAACCAAAAACCTGGACTAGATAAATTGTTGGTAGAAAAAGAAATTTTTGACCCACCACCTGAACAATTAAAAGAAACAAAAGTTCGGCGATATGTCTCTAATAATGACAAAAGACAAGCCAAGGCAAAAGAAGAAGTTTCGATCCCATCGCCTGAACAATTAAAAGAAACAAAGGTTCAGCGATATGTCTCTCATAATGACAAAAGACAAGCCAATGCAAAAGAAGAAGTTTCTATCCCACCGCCTGAACAATTAAAAGAAACAAAGGTGTTCGTCAATGCCTGCCATACCTTTGAAAATCAAAAACCTGGACTAGATAAGTCGTTGAAAGAAAAAGCAGTTTTTGTCCCACCACCTGAACAATTAAAAGAAACAATGGTTCGGCGTTATGTCTCTCATAATGACAGAAGACAAGCCAAGGCAAAAAGTTAAAGGTCCAATAAAAAATGTAAATTTACAAGAGCTCCACTTCTAACTTAAGGTCTATTTAAACATCATGGCATCGATAAAAAGGCTCAAATTGTCTGTGTTTAGAAGACAAGCGACAGCGAGAATCTATATATAGAAATATGTTGCTTGCCGAGTACTGTATGTCAATAAAACCTTTTTAAAATCCAAGAATATTCGAAACGAATATCTACGACAAGAATAGATGGTATTTAACACTGTAAATATTGAAAAATCGGAACATAGGAAAAATTAACGTTTTAGAGTTTGTCCTGTAGCGGTACAGTGGGTTTTATCTCAGCTTGGTAATAGAAAATCCATAGATCGAACTTCGCTACATAAACACACTGCATGATCGACACAGAAACCATAGTAGCCAGGATGCGTCGTTAATCCGATTAATTAGTTACTTTTCAAAAGCCAAGAACATGTACTAATAGAATAAAAAAATTAGCCGCATTTAAATTAGCATTTCTGTGACACGACAAGGAAGCATGCCGTTTTATTTTCGACACAACGGGATTCTGATTTATAAAATCCCGGTCATGATGGCCGGGATTCGGACATCATGCCGATAATTTGTTATTTTTGACGAAAACAATAAGGTCCCTTGTGTTCTGTGTCGACATAGAAATTGTTAGTTCAAGCGGCAAACTCATAATATAAGGCCGACTGATGAGATTTGTTTTTCTTTTTCTTTTTTTAAACTCTTTGGAAGGACTGTAACTGTTTTGTTATGCTTTGCGGAAAGGCATACGTCGGTAAATCCAGTTTCAAATAAAGTATGGCATTTCTATTAAAGAATAGAAATATTTGCAGTTCTAGAGGGAATATAAATTTTTACTAAGGAATAAGTAGCCTTGACTGTCTCTCTAAGCACAAAAACGGATTCAAAGAAGCCATTTTTTTTTATTAAACAGTATTATATCTCTAATAAAAGTATTATTAGAGTATCTATTTATATTTAGTCTGTTTTGTATTTATTTCATATTTTTAGATTCATTTTATTTATTAAGTATTTATTTTTAGAACATTTTTTGGAATATTTACTAAAGCATTATTAGAGTATTATGCCTCTAATATTATATATAACACTCTAATAAACATTATTATATTTAGTATCTCATAAAGAGCATTTTAATGGAAGTTTCTGCTGCGGCCATTTCAAGTCCCTCATAAAGGATATTGACTGAGTTGTCAATACTTATCAAGTGTCCAAATAATGCATACCCAAAGAAATAGTGATAATTTAATTGTAATGCTCAGAATAAACTTCAAAAGTTAATTATTTTTACCGATACATTTAGGATTTCTCCCATCCACCAATTTTTAAATATACTTTCATGTGAGTTACGGGTTACCCACTACTCAGTGGCGGCTGTGGCCACTCTTGCGCCTGCGGCTAAATCTTGATTAGCGCCCCCTCCCCATGTCTCCCAGTAAATTTCCAGGCCAAATTTTTACAAATTTTATTTATTAACAAAATTATTTTCAATTTGTTTATTGATTAATAATTTATTTTTTCATTTAATTTTTAAATTAATGAATTATTATTATTGAATCAATTATTATTCCATCAATCGTTTTAATTTATTAATTGTTATTTTATTTTAAATTTAATTAAATTAAATTTTAGTTATTAACAAAATTATTTTCAATTTGTTTATTAATTAATAATTTATTTTTTCATTTAATTTTTAAATTACTGAATTATTATTATTTAATTAATTATTATTCCATCAATTATTTTAATTTATTAATCGCACCCTCTAATTTATTTTAATAAAAATAAAATTTCAAAAACTAAAAAAAGATCATAACCGTTAGATTATTTACTTGAAATTTTGCGGCTCTAAAATTTCTACGCCCGCGGCGTAACATTTACAAGTGACTGCTCGTTTAAGCTGCATATAGACAATATTGTGCACAAAGATCACTACTCAATCCACAGTTTAACAAGCATGCACAGGTTAGGCTTCTCTGATCGTCAGCTCCTGCTGGCGCATAAAACCCACATCAGGCCTTTCCTCGAGTATTGCTGTCCTGTTTGGGGTCCCCAAACTCAGAACTCAGCTTACATGGCAGATGAACTGGAGCACGTTCGAAAACGCGCTAATAGGATAATACTCGGACCCAGTTTCAGCAGTTACAAAAGTGCCCTTGAGCTCTTGAATTTCCCCACCTTATTCGATCGAAGACATGAGCCAATAATGAAATTGGGAAAATCACTATTAACAAACGAGAAGCACAAATCCATCACCCTCCACATCAACCAGCAGACATACAAGACATTACAACAAACTAGAACCAGTCAAGTGCCGTACAAACAGATTCGCAAACTCCTTTGTACCACATTTCGCAAGTGTATCTAACTAGTGACCATTTTGTGATTGTAAAAATTGTTACAAAGGAGTGGCTACCAAAAGAAAATTTGGTTGGCCAGGGATTAAAGTGTGTAAAAAATTAAAATACTTTTAAATATTTATAAAAAAAAACACTTTATTTGAAAAAATATTATTTGATTGAAGAAAAACTCCTCCTATCTGTATTTTCTATGCATTGTATGCACTGTTCTAAGTGGCAAAGTTAACAATCTATTAATTATCTGCTTTTATCCAAGTGCTATATAGGATTGGGGATGAATCATCCAGCCCTTCATGTGATTTCTCTAATATTTTTATGGGTACCTCCTAGACACTAGGATAACTATGGCGGACCTCATAGCTGCACAATAAAAACATGCTGCACAATAATAACATGCATGCACGACAAACATGCTGCACAATTATATGCAGCATGCACTTCTGCTGCATATTCGTTTTACTATCCAGGCTGGGAGTGTTCCAGCACCAGTCGTATTTCAAATCTAAGGAAATGATCGTTTTACTAATCACTCGATTATTTTTTATTAATGTTAGAATATTTCGTAAGAGCATTTAACAAGTTAATTGAAATTTGCAACATATTTCGTAAGTGTATGTAATTAGTGACCATTTTGTGATTATAATAAAAGTAGCGTAATTTAGCGTTCACTTTTGAGTGCTACGATAGCTATTTCAATAAACGAATACGAATAAACTAATATAATATGTTATAAGTAGTATCTAATAAAACTTTTACTTTTCAGGTGGTGACAAACCGAGATACTCAAGAAAAATTGTTATGTATAGCCTATGTGTTTGAAGTTTCCTCATCGGAACATGGTGCACAACATCATATCTACCGACTTGTCAAGGAATGAGAGTTTTAGACCCCACCCCTTTTTAGGACTATGTATTGTTGCTGTAGTGTGTACCTTTTAATAATCGGGATCCCAGCCACCCCCTACTAGGGACATCTAACTGCTGTGACCATTTTGTGATTGTAAAAGTACCGTAATTTAGCGTTCACTTTTGAGTGCTACGATAGCTATTGCAATAAACGAATACGAATAACCTATTATAATATGTTATAAGTAGTATCTTAGTACAGAAGGACCTTAGTAGTCAAGAAGCGTCATTAATCTAACAGAGTACAATATTACTGTAAAAGCTGTTACAAAAAGCCTTTGCAAAAAGAAAAACGGGTGAGACACAAGATAGCAAATTTTACCTTTTTTGGAAGTGGAACTAGCAAATTAGAAGGTCTTGCTTGGCCCATATTTGCATACAATTCGTCGGACTCGATAAATTTGGACTGGTGACCCTCTGGACCAGAAAAGTGCCTATATCTGGCGGGAGATCCATGATCAACTGTTTTTGAAGTATCTAGATCTGTTTCTTGCCAGATATTATGAGGTAGTCTTCTAGCTGGCACAGGCCCTGCTCCTAAAAAACAATTAAATTGCAAATAAATAAAGCGAAGCAGGATAATGAAGTAATTGACTGACCATATTTCAAACAGTAGGCTGTACTAATAGTCTGGTTCAATCCCACTTTCTAAGGCTATAAGAAGAAAAAGGTCAAGATAGCTAGGGCAAGTTCTGCAGATGAAGGATGTCAGATTGTTCTCTTTAGCCAACCCTCTAGGGCTTATCTAAAAGCAGGCCGTCCTCGGTTGATGATGAAGGATATCGTACGGAAAGGTTGAAGAGAAATGGGAACTTCCTGGGAGGGTGTAAAGAGGGAGGCTTTGAATAGATAGGTATTGAGGAGCAGCGTGTGTAGCGGTGTTGGCATCAGGCGGCTTGGTGCTGCAGTGAGTTCTTAGTAGTAGAAGTACTTGTGAGGAATCCGAGGGCTAGAAACAAAATTTCAAGCTCTTAAAAAAAAAACACTTTTTATTTTTACTAATTTACGCTTTAATATTTTTTAACATAATTTACCTTTAAGGGTAATTTATAATATATGATTTTTCCAAGATCCTAAGCTCAGGAATGAAATTCCAAGATGTTGGGGAATACCCCAAGGAATAGTAGCAGTAATCAGGAAAGAAAAATCTGCTTTACTGATAAATGTCACAAAGTTAAAACTCTTATATATATTTAAAAACTCTATATATTTACAAACTCTTGTACATGTTCTGTTGTCAACATAGAATACCATTTTATTAATAAAACAGCTTTTTTTTCTTCCCAATTTTTATTAGCATTCAATCCGCCATCTACACGCTTACTTCAATTAATTACACACCTGCACTATCTACAAACGTTTGGCGCAATTGTATATTGGTACTGTTTTGCATTTGTATGTACTACTTGGCATATTGGTACTATTTAAAATGCTTTTTTTTATAGAACACTTGAACGGTTGAATTACCCAAACAAAAAAAATATTAACCATTTTTCCTTTAGGAGTTAAATAACGTACTACTGTACAACATACTTATAGAAAAGCATTATTAATTATTATAATTAATGTTAACGTAGTAATCTATTAAAAAAAGATACTACCATATGAGCCTTAATGACATATGAACATCTGCTGTTTAACTCAAGATCGACTCCGTATTTTGAAGACAAACAAACGGGACAAGAACATCAAAAAAGGTTTAAAAACAGTCATATACTTAAAAATGGCAAAGGGATGTACCAGATTTCCACAAATATATATATATATATATATATATATATATATATATATATATATATATATATATATATATATATATATATATATATATATATATATATATATATATATATATATATATATATATATATATATATATATATATATATATAATAAAATTTTTTTTAAATATATTTTAAAAATAAATTTTAAAAATATATATTTAAAAAAACATATATTTTTAAAATTATTGGGATTTTTTTTAAAATTAGCCACATGGTAAAGATGAATTCTATAATTGTTTAGTTCATTCAGGTTTTTTGCAATGTGTTATTTGTGATTTGGTAAAATTTATTATATTTAGTTTACCTATTGTTGCTAAAAAGAGGGATATATTAACAGGATAAGCTTGTTTTGGTGTTACTTGGTTGTTTTACATTTGCTGGTTTTTTTTTCTTTCATAGGAATGTATTTTGAGGGGTGGTACCTGACACGGGGATGCCATGGATATTCTGTGGTAGCCACAACACTTGGCTGGGTAGAGAATTTAAAGTGGCGAAACCCTATATAGGCCAGTGTATTCTCCTGATGAGCCCTTGTGTTGGGTTGTTGCCTCTGAATTATTTGTCTTTATTATTTTTTCTATTGTTTGGTAAATGACGACTTATACTTATTGACGACATGACTGCCTGTTCATGGATTATTCTTTATGGTTGATTGTGTATGGCTATGCTGTTTGACCTATGTGATTGTATGGATGAGTAGGGTTAAGGCCTCATTCAAGTGCTGGTCTATATTAATCACTAATTTAGGAAAACAGTCTTCCTTTTCTCCTTCTGTCTCTCTCTTTTTTTTCTTTTTTTTGTGTTTGTGCTGTTGCATTGGTGATTTCTCTTTTCATGATATATATATATATATATATATATATATATATATATATATATATATATATATATATATATATATATATATATATATATATATATATATATATATATATATATATATATATATATATATATATATATATATATATATATATACTAGCTGTTGGTGGGGCCCCAACACCTAGTCGGTGGGGGCACTTCACGCCCCCCCAAGCCCCCCCGCGCGCGTAAGTCGTTACGCGCCATATTAGTTACGCGCCATTGTAGTTGTGTCCCTGTGTCCCACCTGCGAATATAGATATATATATATATTTATATTTTTAACTACGTAAAACTTGCGAATATACAACATTCTTCGCTGTCCCATTGTCTGTACATATAAATAGATTGTCAGGTTTACCGACTCTTGAACATGCAACATATAATTGTCCATGGGAAAAACAATCCGTATTCAGATCTATACCTCATTATTCTAATGATTGCACTTGAGCTTTGTTGATGGTGATTGCTAATCAAACATTCCCTGTGTCCCCATCGTCATTTATATATACCCCCTGTGCCCCCCGGCGTCCCCGTTGTAGTTGTGTCCCTGTGTCCCAGTCGTCATTTATAGTCGACAAACATGACGTCAGTCGACACACAAACATGACGTCAGTCGACACACACGTCCCAATCGTCATTTGTGTCCCGGTGTCCCAGTCTGTAATTTGTCTTTGAGTTTCCCGGTCGTCATTTATATTCCCTGTGTCCCGGTCTGTATATACATTCGTTTTTGAATTGGAATATGATGAAATAATTTTTTTGTTTTTTTCCTTTTTAGTTTTTTTTGGTTTTTACCTATTTTTTAGCTTTTTCTTTTTTTTTTCTTTTTAGTTTTTTTTTTTATTTTTTTTTTTTTTTTAGTTTTCTTCCCCTCCTTTATTTTTCAGTTTTTTCCTTTTTTTCTTTTTTTTTCTTTTTCAGTTTTTAGTTTTTTTTATTAGTTTTTAGTTTTTTTTCTTTTTAGTTTTTTTGCTGTTTTTACCCTTTTTTAGTTTTATTTTTATTTCTTTTTTTTCTGTTTTAGTTTTTAGTTTTTTACCCTTTTTTAGTTTTTCAGCTTTTTTAGTTATTTTAGTAGTTTTTACCTGTTTTTTAGTTTGTTTTTCTTTTTTAGTTTTTTTTCTTCTTTTGTATTAATGCTAAAGGCAAGGTTCGAACCTGGAACCTCTCGGACCTAGAACCTGGAACATAACGCTTTACCAGCTCAGCTACTTCAGCTTGAATACATTTACCTTTTTTAGTTTTTTTTATTTTTATTTTTTTTTTAGTTTTCTTTTTCTCCTTTATTTGTCAGTTTTTTTTTCCTTTTTTTAGTTTTTTTTTTCTCTTTCAGTTTTAGTTTTTTTATTAGTTTTTAGTTTTTTTTTGTCTTTTTAGTTTTTTTTGTAGTTTTTACCTTTTTTTAGTTTTTTTTTACTTTTTTAGTTTTTTACCCTTTTTAGTTTTTTTAGTTTTTTATCTTTTTTAGTTTTTTAGCTTTTTTATATTTTTTAGTATTTTCTTTTTAGTTTTTTTGTAGTTTTTATCTTTTTTAGTTTTTTTTCTTCTTTAACGACGCTTCTTGGCTACTAAGGTCCCTGCGTCGGCCCTGTAGTGCATTCCTGCAGCATGGTTCGATCTCTGGGTCCCGTATTACCACGCTAAGGTCAAACCCACTGCGCCAACACAGGTAGTTATATAACTGAGCTACTTCGGCTTGAATACATTCGTTTCTGAATTGGTATGTGATGAAATAATTCAGACGTCACATGCGGACAGTGACGTCACTCGACACACACACACACACACAGACAACTAACACAAAGTAGAAACAATAGGGATTTTTTTTTTCCAAGACAGTGGAATTGTTAACCTCTCTTCTGAAACATTGGACCCCAAGAAATCAAAACGCTGGAAAAAGGTCCAAAATTCTCTTTTCTACCGAAAGAAGTTCCTGTGACAGATATAGTTTCCTCTAATTCCACTGTCTTGGAAAAAAAATTTCCCTGCTGTTTCTACTTTGTGTTTGTTTGATATGGAAAGGCAGTGTGGTCGCGTGGTCTTCGTCGCTATTTTTGACTGGCAATAAATTTCTGAAATTCTGAACAGGTCTAGCTCAAAAGGTCTGAAGTTAATCAAAAAGTCAGTACGATATTTATTTCTTAATTGTGACGTTCCAAGTCGCAATTTTCATGTTATTCAAGTCACTGAAATTGCTTCAAGAAAATCAATGAGTCCAGGGCAGTCCAGGATTGCCCTGGAATCTTGAAACTTCTACTTCAAAAGTGTCTAAGCCTCTTCTTCAAAAGTCTAAGCGCCTAAATTCTTCAAAATGCTACACAAAGTGCCTACGCCGGCTTAGAACTGGACAGCGAGAGATCTCAGACAGCATAAAAAACTTAGAAGATTTCTTTGTCATAATGAGTCTCCCTGTTACGCTCTGTCTTACTCCCTTACTATCAACTTACTCTCTGTCTATGTAACCCTTTCTTCCAAATAGGGAACCAAGTGGACACCGAAAACAAATGAACTGAAGTATCAAGTGTTAGAATGTGTTCTGCGAACATTAATTAAAAAAATATCACCTAACGCCTATTGAAATACCAGCATTCGAAACCAGTAGATGGCTGGGCATATCAACCAAAGGGTATACTTGACAAACGAAAGAGAACGTTTTTTTCATGCCTTTATATTTTTTACTAACTTTCTTTCTTTTTCAACTTCAGTCTAAGTTGTATTTTTTACAATACCTGAAACTCCAGTAGGTCCAGGTCTTCTTTCCAGCTTAAGAGCATTACTCCTTTCAACCAATCTGTGAATCTGATCTCCTAATTCTGCCCTTCTTGCTTGTAGCTCTTCAACATGATGTTGAACTCGGTTCAACTCATCTTCAAGCCATAATGCTTCTGGCGTTGGTGGGTAGTTGTAGATCCCTTGTGGGTATAGGCTAACTGCTGGTACAGATTTGCCATCTCTCTCTCTAGCCGACTCGTCTCATGGGCAGTTTCTTCCAACTTCTACGATAAATTCAACAAGTAAAATCAAAAAAAGTAAATCGAATTCCACATTAAACAAATACACACTTCTCAGAGTAGTCTCCAGTTGCTAATTAAAAAAATTAAACTATTTCTGAGGCAGTTACCTTGTAGATAAATACGCTAAGCAAATGACGATAAATTTGGTAAAATGACGATAAATGACATAAAATGACAATAAACATGGCTCTAATTTTGCCTCAGAATTCTTCTCGATGAAAATCTATCAGATTCAGTTACCAGTAGATAAATACGCTAAACAAATGACAATAAATCTGTTAAAATGAATTTTGATTAGCGTCACCCCCTTCCCTGTATCCCAAAAACTCTCATGCCAAATTTTAACAAAAATTTTCATTTATTAACAAAATTATTTTCATTGGATAAATTAATTAATGAACTATTGTTTTATAATTATTTTAATTTATTGTTATTTTCTAATTATTTTTAAAGTGATATTTATTTTACTAATTAATTTACAATTCGCTAATTACTTTCATTTATTAGTAGCGCCCTCTTTATATTACGAAAAAATTACAAAATGATTATCATCGTTAGATAATTTATTGGAAATTTTACACCCGTAAAATTTCTGCACCCGGGACAAGTTCTCCCTTTGCCCCCCCCCCCCACCTAAGACCACCTCTGACACATACACATACGTTGATATATTGAAAGAAATCTAACAGAAAAGGGGAGATAACAAAATTTAGTTTTAAACTGAAGCGAGCTATTTGCAAGGAATAAAAAAAAGTTTAACTCTGTAAAACCGGTTCAACAAAAATATCCGAAATTTCAGACTTTGAAAAGCTTCCAAAACAGCGCCATTCTTCCTTGTCAATCATGTTTTTGTAACGGTCACATTTTCACACTAAACATTTATAGGTCATTAGTGTGAACTTAGTTGTTTATTTTAATAATTATTCCTGTCGGCGAACCATATAGGGCCAAGCGAAAAGCAGATGAATCAGGTTGGAGGAGATCGTAAGGAAAGAATTAAGGGAAACTGGAATTTTTTGGGAGGGGGTAAAAACAGAGTCTTTCAATGAATTGGGATGGAGGAGGAGTACATGTAGCGATGTTGGTCTTAGGTTGCTTTGTGCTCCACTGAGTCGTTAGTAGTAGTCATATATAGACAGCAATTGCATTGTCAAGCAGAAGATTAATAACATGTGTAACATCAAAATGTTCTTCATTTCCAGTCTCTCTATCCATACGAGATCCCTCAGACTTAAGGTCCGTTCATGTGATACACATTTTTTCGGAGTTGGGGAGGGGGCTTTGTCCCAACCCCAAGGACATATCACCAGACTCCCCACCCCACTATGGCTGGCATGCTAGCACCCACTGTCTCAAGGAGCCTTTCCTAGAATTAAAAGTATTTATAGACAGGTAAAATGAGATGTTCTGGTGTGCAACTGTGAAAACGCGCAGTTGAGTACAATTTTTATGTATTTGCGACGAACTTTCTAAAAATTAAGTTATAATTAAATCTGTTATAAAAACACAAAAATTATACAAATATTAATATAAAAATACAAATATATGATAGGGATAACAAAAAAATTTGGATTGAAGGTAATCATAGGATTTCAAAGATCTTTGGAAACCCATCCTCCCCCCCCCCCCAACGGCTCAATTTTTAAATACTATTCCTGTAGGTATTGCAGAACTATTATTATTATCCATTTAATTTATTTTGGTTGACTTTTAGAGAATTCACACTCATACCGTTTTTAGTCAGTTCATTTACTCGTTTCAAGTCATTTCTATTTGTATTCATATTTACTAATTCATTTTAGTTTACTTTATATATTTCAAGCTTTACTGTTTTTCATAGTCGGCTCATTTACTCTTTCCAATTTATTTCAATTTTTATTCGCATTAAGTCATTGATTTTAATTTACCTTACTTATTCGTTTTACTCATTTATTCATTTCGATTTATTCGTTTCAATTTTTAGTTGATTCACTTATTCCTTTTCAGCTTTATCGTTTTCTTAGTCAATTCAAAAACATCATGTATTTGAGTAAATGATCCAGTCTTTGTAAGTTGTTACAACATTTTATAACCAAAATTTGCTAAGACGTTTGACTTTCTTTCAAACTATTGTAGTGCTGTTAATTGCATGACAACGTTAAATTAATTAGTTAAAATACTAATAATGTTTTTATTTTTTATTTAATATGTGGCATTAATTTTTTAATTAATTTTTTAATTTAATTATTTTTAAATTTTTATATTTAATTAAATTATTTAATTAAATTTAATTTAATGATTTAATTATTTTTATATTTACTATGTGGCAGAAAACCATATGTTTCTTTTCTGTTTTTTGAAGTACGGTAATATCAGGGCATAATGGGGCAAAAAAAAAAATACAGAAATCAGGGAACTTTGGTTGAATGTTTCCTTCTCCAACTTTCGATCAAAAAAAGAAAAAAAAAACACTACAACACTAAAAAATACACTACAGGATCTAGGCTAGATCCTGACTAGCAGGATCTAATACAGACTAGCAGGATCTAGTCTGTCCTGCTCAAAGTTGTCAGGACGAATCGCTTATTTATTCCACCTTACGAGGAAGGTAAATTACCTTATGATGTAAATGTTACCTTATGAGGCAGGTTTGATTTTTATTACTAGATTAAATAAAAAAAAACAAAGTTTTTTCAACTGAAAGTAAGGAGCAATAATGATTTCTGTAAAAAATACAGAAATCAGGGAACTTTGGTTGAATGTTTCCTTCTTCTCCAACTTTCGATCAAAAAAAGAAAAAAACACTACAACACTAAAAAATACACTACAGGATCTAGGCTGTCTGTCCTGCTCAAAGTTGTCAGGACGAGTCGCTCATTTATTCCACCTTACGAGAAAGATAAATTACCTTATGATGTAAATGTTACCTTATGAGGCAGGTTTGATTTTTATTACTAGATTAAATAAAAAAAACAAAGTTTTTTCAACTGAAAGTAAGGAGCAGCATTAAAACTTAAAACGAACAGAACTTATTATGCATGTGAATGGGGTTGCCCCTCCTCAATAGCTCACTCTTTACGCTAAAGTTTTTTAGTACTTTAAAAAAAGCTTATTGTTCTGATTAAACGGCCGTTGTGTTTCAGGAGCTATTCTTAAAGAATTGGGACAAAATTGAAACTTTAGCGCAAAGAACGAGGTGTTGAGGAGGGGGCAACCCCCTTCATATACGTAATAATTTCTGTTCGTTTTAAGTTTTAATATTGCTTCTTACTTTCAGTTGAAAAAACTTGTTTTTTATTTATTTATACATTGTTTCACAAATACTACGAGAAAATCTGGCCCCACCTCCATGGAGAAATCCACCTCCCCACGGATATATCCTCAAGACAATTCAATCTCGGTGAAAATTTACACAGGAAAATTACCCTTTGCAACTCCACGCATAAAATCGAGACAGAAAAGAGAAAGCAAGACAAATAAAAAGAATTTTGTATATGAATTTTGGCAAATTCCCCAATGAATATATTTCCCTTATTAGTTCACCTCCTGGAAACTTCCCTCCCCATGGAAAATTCCCCCGCCAAAGGAAAACAGTAGAAAATTCATCCCCATCCCCACCAGAAACTGTATGAATACTTTCCAATAACACATACTACGTGTAAACAACGGGCCTATCTTATAACTTTTCCTCTGAGGCTATAAGTCAGTGGGGGGGGGGGTCATTTTATATCCCAAGACATAGTTGTTGGGCCTTTCAACTATGATGAACAAAATGACTATCTCAAAATTTTTATAGGACAATTTTGGGAAAACAGGGGCAGGTGAGGGGGCCTAGTTGCCCTCCAATCTGTTTGGTCATCTAAAATGGGCATTAGAACTTTTAATTATCGTTCGAATAAGCCCTCTCACGATGTTCTAGGACCAATGGGTCGATACGATCACCCCTGGAAAAAAATAATAAATAGATACGCATCTCTTATCTTTCTTCTGGAAAAAAAAAAATACAAAATTCCACATTTTTGCCGATCGGAGCTTGAAACCTCTACAGCAGGTTCTCTGATACGTTAAATCTGATGTTATGATTTTTATTTAGATTCTATGGCTTTTAAGGGGGTGTTTTCTTCTTTTTTTGAAAATCAGGCAAATTTCTCAGGCTTGTAGCCTTTGGTGAGTAAAACTAAACTTAATGAAATTTATATATTTGAAATTATCATAAAAATGCAATTCTTTTGATATTAAATAAAAAACCAAGTTTTTTTTTAAATGAAAGTAAGGAACGACATTAAAACTTAAAACGAACAGAAATTACTCCGTATATGAAAGGGGCTTTTCCTCCTCAACTCCCCGCTCTTTACGCTAAAGTTTGACTCTTTCTCTTAGCTCAATTTTTAAAACAGTAAGAAACTTTAGCGTAAAGAGCGGGGCGTTGAGGAGGAAAAGCCCCTTTCATATATGGAGTAATTTCTGTTCGTTTGAAGTTTTAATGTTGCTCCTTACTTTCATTTGAAAAACTTATTTTTTTTATTTAATTTCTGGATGTTTTTGAATTAATGCATGTTTTGATCTTGGCTCTCCGCACATAAATAATTAAAACGAAATTTGCATATTAATTAATTGCAATGCATCGGGAGATTTTGAGAAAAAAGGAGCAAGGGAGGAGGCCTAATTGCCCTCCAATTTTTTGATTACTTAAAAAAGCAACTACAACTTTTAATTTTTTACAAACGTTTTCATTGGTAAAAAATATACGTAACTTACGAATTAATTCGTAACTTACAAAAAACGTAGCGAACTTCTATATTCATATGTTTTTATTGCGTGTATGAAGGGGTTCAACCCTCGTCGATACCTCGTTCTCTACCCTAAAGCTTAAGTTTTGTCCCAATTCCTTAAGAATGAGCTCTGAATCACAAAGGCCGTAGAATAAATAGTTAAATTTACTAAAAATACTTTAGCGTAAAGAGTGAGGTATAACGAGGAGGTAAGCCCTTCATATGTGTAATAATTTTAGTTCATTTTACGTTTTAATGCTGCTCCTTACTTTCAGTAGAAAAAAACTTTTCATACTTATTTTTTCATTGGTTTTTAAAATAATGCAAGAAAATCCCGCGCCCCCTTCATTGAAATTATCTTCCCCCATGACAAGATTCTCCATGGAAATATCCCCCCACGTAACCCCCCCCCTACACCAAAAAATACCCCTGAAAACATCTATACACTTCCCAGTAATCATTACTATATGTAAACACAGGTCAAAATTTGTAACTTGCAGCCGCTATTAGGTTTTTCAACTATGGTGAATAAAATGTCTATCTCAGAATTTTGATCCGGTGATTCTTGGGAAAAAATGAGCGTGGGAGGGGGCCTAGGTGCCCTCCAATTTTGGTCACTTAAAAAGGGCACTAGCACTTTCAATTTCCGTTAGAATGAGCCCTCTCGCGACATTTAGGACCACTCAGTCGATACGATCACCCCTGGGAAAAAAAAACAAACAAAAAAAAAAACAAACAAACAAAAAATAAACACGCATCCGTGATCTGTCTTCTGGCAAAAAATGCGAAATTCCACATTTTTGTAGATAGGAGCTTGAAACTTCTACAATAAGGTTCTCTGATACGCTGAATCTAATGGTGTGATTTTCGTTAAAATTGTATGTTTTTTTAGGCGGTGTTTCCCCCTATTTTCTTAAATGAGGCAAATTTTCTCAGGCTCGTAACTTTTGATGGGTATAACTGACCTTTATGAAACTTATATATTTAAAATCAACACTAAAAATGTAATTCTTTTGATGTAACTATTGGTATCAAAATTCCATTTTTTAGAGTTTCGGTTACTATTGACCCGGGTCGCTCCTTACTACAGTTCGTTACCACGAACTGTTTGATACCTATGGGTATGAAAATTCTGTTTTCTAGAGTGCCGGTTACTATTGATGTGAGTCGCTCTTTACTTATAGTTCGTTACCACGAAATGTTTGATAAAAATAAAATCCTAGGATATGAAGGCTAAAAATGAAATAAAATAACGAATAGGCAAGCTTTGGTTATAAGTTTTCTACGTTGCCCCATCCAAAAAAAAACTTACTTTGGAGGTTCTAACCAAACCTGTCTACAAGTGAAACCCCTTTTCGAGGACCCCCTTCTGTCTTGTTCTAAATTTTGAAGACAGATTAATCAGCGATTCCACCTATCTCCCATATCTATTATAATACAAAGTTGTTCCTTACAGCGTAAAAAAATTAAAATGCTAATATACGAAGGCTCCCAAACAAGGGCGCATCCGGGGGGAAAGTAGTTTACCGGGCTTGATCCTCCCCCACCTCCTCCACCAAAATAATCCGTCTGACTCGTCTAAAAATAACAAAAATGCAGAAAAACAAATTTTTTATAGGTTTTGTAAATGTTTTTTGTACCTCTCCCCCCCCCCTCAACAAAAACCCTGGATACGTTCTTGCTCCAAAAACAAGAGACTTTTAAACTTCTGATTTAATAGTTTATTTATCTTTGCCCCAAGTTTAAAACTTTTAATTAACTTAATTAATTAGATTAACTTAGATTAATACTAATTAAATTAAAAATTGGTTAATTCAAACTTACTTTTGAGCTTCTTGCCAAAAGCTCGTGCACGTGTGAGATCTCTTTTTCAATGACAGCCTGTCTTGGTCCAAATTGTGGCGATGATTTACCGATTGACTCCACATAGCTCCCAGATGTGGTTTCCCTATGTGATGAGCTAGGAAAATTACCAAATTTCCTTTCTTCTTGAAATGCATTCCTTCTTTCAAACGTATCATAGTGACTAAGCTGAGGTCTTACTGAGGTCTGAGGTCTTATTGAGGTCTGAGGTCTTACTGAGGTCTGGGGTCTTACTGAGGTCTTCTCTTCGGAAATGTATGTGTCTTCTTTCTGTCGTGTTTCTGGCATGTGAGGTAATGGAGAAGAGTGATCTCGAGGTGAAGCTTTTGAATATAGCGTCCCCAGTTTCACCATATTATCCACAAGGTTAATAAGTGGATGAACCTTGTCAAGCTTAAAAAAAGAGAGAGAAATCAAGTTTTTGGCTTAAAGGTAACAGCAAAAAAAACAGTAAGAAAAAGTAAAAGGGAATAGCAAAGCAGGAAAATAGTCACCAGTTTCACCATATTATCCACAAGGTTAATCAGTGGATGACCTTGTCAAGTTGGAAAAAAGAAAAATCAATATAATGGCCAAAAGATAACAACAAAAAAAGGAAAAAAACAATAGGGAAAAGGGGAAAAGGAATAACAAAATAGGAAAAAGTTTCCGGCTTCACAACATTATCCAGAGCTATTATCAGTGGATGAACTTTGTCAAGTTGGAGAAAAAAGATAAATCATTTACACCTTAAGAGCAAAGTGGAAAAAAATAATAATGGGATAAAAAGAAAAAAGAATAGCAAAACAGGAAGATCAAAGTGGCAAATATTATTGTTGAATACATCATAATAAGTTTAATCGTGTTAGACTTACTTAGTACAGTACCAAGGACAAACCCAGGATATTCTTTCTTGGGAGGGGGATATTTTTTCGGAGAGGGGGTTGCAACATTTTTACAAAACTCATCCAAAATTTGTTTATTGTCGTTTTATTACTTTTCTACGAGTCAGACAAAATTCCAGAGGGGAGATTCAAACCCGGTAATCCCCTACCCTGGATACAGCCTTGGTTGATATACAAGAAGGGTAACGCAAGTTACAAGGCTTGTCTATCTTCAGATCAACGTTCTGCTTTACGCTCATGTTCCCAGTTACGTCTCTGTCCATTCGATGAGTGAATGGAGACTTCCCGTGCCCAAACTTGTTCGAGAGAAACTCCACAACTTTTATTTTGCCTCAATTTTTGTATGTCATTTCCAAGGCCGTATCCAGGGGGGTTAGGAGGTTTGAACCCCACCCCCTCTGAAATGTGTGTCCGACTCGTAAAAACGTAAAAAAATGAGTATAAACAAACTGTGATGCACTTTAAGTTTTTTTAACACCCCTCTGCTCCAAAAACAATCCTTTTGCCCCCTCCCCCCAAAAAAAATTGCTGATAAGACCCCGGTCTTTTCAAAAATAGCCAAAGCCAGTCCTGCGGCTATATCCTAAAACTAATTGTCGTCGAATCAAAGTGGTTGAAGATTTAAAGTCTTGTGATGAGCGCAGGAAAATACAGGGGTCACTAGGTCCTCATCTAATGGTAAATATGATTAAATTACGTGATCAATCTATTCACTTTACGTTTTAAACAATAAATACAGCAGTTGGGTCTAAGAGCTACGAAGAAAACCCGCGGCTTGTGCGATTTTTCCTCTTAATTTAAAAAAAAGTTCCATACAATGAACTTCCTTACTCTCCTTTGTCTTCTTTTTTTTATTGTCCTATTTTTTTGTTCTGCTATCGCCCCTACCCAAGCTCAAAATCACAGTCACATCAATGATTTCTTCAGAATTGGATATCAATGCTAATGATATTCCTAAATAATCTCCCTAATTTATGCAAACAAGAATCAACCAATTCACGCCCTATTAAGGATAGAAACAGTTATGGCGCTAATGACGGAATTAAACTGAGACTTTTTAAGTCCAAAAGAAGTCCGCCGCAATACAGTATGGAAACCTGATAAGACATTAAAACTGAATTTTACTCTAGCCATGACCAAAAACAAGAAAAAAAAGAAAAAAATGACTTGATTATAAAACTCAGATAAAAATGTTGCAATTTCTTCCTTTTCTCTCGCTTTATTGTGTATTTTTTTACTTTTGCTTTTTTACTGAGTGGAGATTAAAAAAAAATGCTTTTGGCAAAAGAACACAAAAGAAATATGCATAGACAATTATTTATCTGTGGTTATTTTTTAGCGTAACTTCTACATATTAGCCTACAAATTAAAACCAAAAAAGGCAATGAAACCAGGGCAACAGCAGTAAAACAAAGACACAACTCAGCAGATGGCACTGATGACTTCTCTGAGAAAAAGCCTCAAGTTTTTAATTTAGTAAGTCTTTTACAATTTTTGAATATGCTTCAACTGCGGCAAATCCAGGGGGGGCCTGACGTAGTGGTGAATTTGTGGTTGTGACTGCTTGCTCTGGTTTGGGATGATATTTATTTTATTTGGAATTGGATTTTAATAGTTTAGTTTTTAATTATTAAGACTGTTTCTTTTTACAAACAAGGTTTCAGTTACTTCGTGCGGTCTCTGTTAGATTCTACTAATGACGCATACCACCAAAAAGTATTTAATTCAATTTAAATGTATCAATGGAATCTGTTCGTATGACCACAAAAGCCAACTGGGAGGCGAAAATCTTCATTTCGTAATAAAAAGGAGGAAAATTTTAAATCCTAACTTCTTTAGGCTATTGAAATGATATTTCAGGATTGTACTGTCACAACGGGGCTGAAAAGCATATTATTTACTTCTTTTTACTGTCAAATATTTGTTTTCATGTCTTGCTATAGCACTGAGGCGAAGAAATTGATATCATTATTTTCTTTTTTTTTTGCTGTCTGTTTTGGTTTTTTGGGTTTGCTTTTTTTACGAAGCCAGGTGGTTTTTAAAACATTGTTGTTTTATAAAGGATTTGTATAATAGAAAGTAAATGTATAAGAAGTATAAAAATTATTAATTTAAGTTTTCGATTTTGGTGAGTAATGGCTACCACTTTACTGCCTAATTTCATCTAATTAAAGCTTTGCTTTATATGACATATCACCTCATATCCTAAAACATTAAATAAAAGGCCAAACTCTTTAAAACTTTAATAAAGGTTCATATAAGTATATACTTAAAACTAAGTAAATGAGTCGAAATACTACTTACAAGGTCGGAGTAATCATTGAAGATGAATAGATTTGCTAAAAATTGTTTATACAAGAAGACAAATAATTATGTGTTGTTTTTATCTAGCTGGTATAGACAGGTTTCTAAATTCTCAGTTTGAATCAGTGGATCGAATTTTTTTTTCAAAAATTTACAAATAAAATGTTGAAAAAAAGTGGAAATCCACAAAACTTGAGTTAACCACGGAAACAGAATGCAACTATGATATTGCTTCGGAATTTCTCACCCTCTCCATACCAATTGGTCACAAAAAAAGATAAGTTTTTGCATAGGATTTGCATATATTTGTCCATAAAATTGTGTAAACTGCTATATATACCGCAGAGCATTTTTATACTTATTTTGATACATGGCATCCATTTGTGCGCGATAGACATATCGAGATTTAAACTTTGTTGAATACATGATAATCTTAAGATTTAAAAAATTAATTAGAAATCTACTACGCTAAAGTGTTGGTGAATTTGTAAAAAATCTTATTATTCTAATTAAACAGTCCTTGTGTGTCAGGAGTCATTCTTAGATAATTGGAACAAAAAGTCAAACAATTGCGTGAAGAGTGAGGTACTGAGAAGGGGGAAAATTCCCTCATATACGTAATAATTTCTATTCGTTTTAAGTTTTTATGTTGTTCCTTACTTTGAGTCGGAAGAAACTTTTTTTTTTAGTAACAACCACAAGCCGAAAGTCTATGGTATCTTTGGTTTATTATCACACAAAAATCATAGTTAAGAAGCTGCTTAAGATAATATTAAATGCTAAGATTGGCCGAAAAATAATACAAACAAATTATTGTTTATACCTGCCATTATTTAACAACTCTAACTTTAACGTAAAGAGCGAAGCACTGATGAGGGGAAGAAACCCCCTCATATACGTAATATGAGGGGGTTTGCCCCTCAGCAATACCTCGCTCTTTTCGCCGAAGTTCGAATTTGTTTGTTGGAAGCTATTTTTCTTGGCTCCCCCCGAAAAACACGGAGTTAACGCAGAATCTATCAATACAAGGACTTTGGCCTTAAAGTACCTTATATAAATTTGCGTCGAGACTTCTCGACAAATGTTGCCACAGTAGAGACTTCAAATTTCAAACAGTTGCCACAGCCCTTCTTAAAAAAGTTGACGGGAAGATAGGATGGTTAGAGGACCTCTACTATAAAAGCATCAAGATTTTTCCAAGAATTCTCATTTAATCCTATGTTCTTCACTATTCCGTGAATTTGACTCCCTCTAAAACTATTTGTAAGCGATTGGGCTTTTTAAACAAGCCGTTTTTGTCAACACCCGCCTAATTGACACGATGTTGCCGAAAAGATTATTGGTCTCGATTCTTCAGGTAACAAAATCCAACAACCAAATGTTCTAAGCAGCCAGCTGAAGGGACTCACGTTTATAAAGTGTTTGCAGAGACGGATCTAGATCTAAATCCTGGGGAGGGGGAAATGTGACACAGGGGCCAATAACTGACCAAATCGATAAAATTACTTAAAAATGTGTAAAAAAAGAGAAAAAACCAAAGAGGGCACCGGAAAAATCACGGGGGTATCCGATCCGCGATGCCCCCCTCCCACGATGGTGCTTGATTCTACTAGTTTTTTTTTACGTAAACTATCCATCATACCCAGTTTCCCATAATAATGTTATGGAGGAAGTAATGAGAAAGAGCTTTAAAACCGTATAGTTATGTAAAATAAATTTAACAAAACCAAGCCCTATTGAAGACTTGTCTACGCTCATGAGTCTTAGGAAGTACGCACAACGCTATGGATATATTAGCTTTCCTAAAGTGTATCCCGTCCCTATTTTCATGCAAACCAGAGTCAATAAATTCACGTCCTTGGGGAGACACATAGACTAATCGCAGTAGCACTAATGACGGAAATCAGGCCGAAACTATTTTAATTCAAAAAAAGGCCACATCATTAGATCTCGAGAAAGAGCGGAAAGGGTAATTTAGGATGACAAATCCAGGTTCAAGGGCAATCAACAGCGACAAGAAGCCAAGTTTACCAGTTCGTTTCGAAATTTTCATTCCATTTCATTCCATTTCATTCAATACACCATTCTATTTCATTCCATCTACAATGATGTTGTGTTATGTCAAGGGAAAAATAAACCCTGTCGAAGGGGAAAAAAGAAACAACTTTCTCTTCTTCTTTTTCGTAAAAAGCCGGGAACGTAGGAAACCGGTCTATATAGAGGACACGAGGCAGTTTTACCATTCAAATACACTACACCGCCAGGGTTGCCACCAAGGTCACTTCCTAAAGTGCTCCAACTGCCCAAATTGGTGTGCTACACAGCGAATTTTAGGTTAGGTTTTAAATCTGTTTTAATTTTAAAGGACTAAAAATGCATCCTGAGCTTATCAGAGCACAGAATGGGAAAAATGTACGGGCACACGCATATCCCGTACTTGAATGTATTTGGATTATTATCATGTATAAAAAATGTTTCGACATATATTTTGATCTGAGACATATAATGTAATTGCATTTTATTTATATATATATATATATATATATATATATATATATATATATATATATATATATATATATATATATATATATATATATATATATATATATATAAACAAAAAGAAAGACAGAAGGAAAAAGGAAGTCTGTTTTCCTAGTTTAGTAATCAATATAGATAAGTACTTGAGAGAGGCCTTAACCCTACTCATATATCCAATTATATAGGTCAAACAGCAGAGCCATACACAATCAACCGCAAAGAATAGTCCTTGGACAGGCAGTCGTGTCGTAAGAAAGTACAAGTCGTCATATACCGAATATTTAAAACTATAAATTAAACAAATAGTTCAAAGACGACCACCCAACATAAGGGTTCATCAGGAGAAGACACACTTGCCTATAGGATTTCGTTGCTTTAACTGAACAGAGCTATAACAGCACTTTCTTTAAATTTTTAATTTTTCAATTTTTTTAATTGTTTTCATTATTTTATCAATAATTACATTAAACCACATTATTTTATTAATTAAACCACATTGAACCACATTATTTTATTAATGACAATTAATTTATTTTTTCATTAATTTTAACTTTTTTTTTATTAACCGAACTTTCATTAAAACAGAACTTTCTTTAAACAGAACAAGTGGGAAGCCTGCACATCACACAGTCTTTGTCACAAAATCAGTTGAGTTGCACAAAAAGCGGGAAATAATCAGACTTGCTTAAATCTTTTGTGTTAGATGCCTCAATTTGACTTCATTTTCTGCCCAATTTGCGGCATCACAAGTAACTCTGATGTATCCCAAGCATCGATAGTGATCACTACTTGCCCGGAATAGAACCTTACCGGGTACGATTCTTGCCCGACCCTCTCTTTGAAATGTCGAAACTTTACCAATTATTCTCTATATTTTTTTATATAATTCACCCGCTGTTTTATTTTGTCGCATTACTTCGATTTTGCACCATCCCCCTATCAGGAAATGTTTTTATTTTTCTGATTTTTATAAGCTTGATGGGTTTTTACCCCACATGATAGGTGAGGAAATCAGCAGGAACCAATGCTTCATAAGACAGCAACAGTCGATAGTCTTATAATTATCATCAGCCCCTTAGCAAAAGTGCAAAAACTGTATTCTGTGTGTTCCATGCAGAACAGGATAACTGAACAAAGATAACTGCACGCGTGACAGATAAGGTAATCCGTATTAGATCGATTTCTAACCCCCTATAGTCCAAACAAATTGAAAAAAATAGTGCTAAAAATATAACATCAGAAAAATTCTTTACATCCCCACATGTTTTTATTATTATTATTATTATTATCTCCAGTGCATAAAGTGAATTCTTGGTCAGCATCTCCAACCGAAGAAAATTTTTCCTTAAAATGCTTTGAGACGCCTCTAAATAACATTTCTAACTTTGGTGAAATCGATTGCTAGAAAAGTTTTGACAAAACTTTTCTTAGAGAAATAAGTTTCACTGCAAATTCAACTTAGAAACAAAGACAAATCCTAGAATAAGAAGAACATGACATCAACATACCAAGAATGTTAGTTTTATAGTCCAAAATATTTTAGGAAACAGAGGAAATAAGTGTCCAAGTAGCAGGGAAAAATTCATTTTATTCTTTAGTTCATTTAGATATAGGTTTTTCCTTTTTCTTCGTATTGCTATTTCACTCTAATAAATCTTGTAAAGAATTTGCACCCTTCACTTTTTTTACATGTACCTGTAAAGGGTCATTCAACGATCTTCGACTACTGAAAACTAAAGATTCTCCCTGTTAAAGATTCATGGGACTCCACGCCCTTCTTAAAAACTACGTCATAAATAGTAACAATAAAAGAATAAGTAATTCTACTCTTTTCATTTCAGCAGCTTGTGAAGCAGCAAAACTAGAAGTTGGATTATTCATACGATCTTGAATGGGGGAGGTCCCTCAAAATTGCTCCAAAGGTCCCTTTCCCCTAAATAATTAAAACAAAAACTGTAGCCTATACATGAATTATTTTTCGTAACGAGAATTTATTTAATACCCTACTAGTTGGATCAGATGGCACCTTTGGAATCAAACAGTTCCTGGTAAAGAACTGTAAGTAAGGAGCATTCCCGCTCAATAGTCACCTAAACTCGAAAAAACGGAAAGAATTGGATTTTTATGCTGATTTCAAAAATATAAGTTCAATTAAGTTTAGTTTCACCATCAAAGGTTACGAGCTTGAGAAGATTTGCCTTATTTTCGATTAAAGGAGGAAACACCCCCTACAAGTCATAGAATCTCAATGAAAATCACACCATCAAGAGCCCTACTGTAGAAGTTTCAAGCTCCTATTTGCAAAAATGTAGAACTTTGTATTTTTTGCCAGAAGAAAGATCACGGATACTTTTTTTCCAGGAGTGATCGGATCGACCAAGTGGTGCTAGAATATCAGGAGAGGGCTCATTCTAACGGATATTAAAAGTTTTGTGTCCTTTTTAAGAGGCCGAAAAAATTGGAGGGCAACTAGGCCCCCTTCCACGCTCTTTTTTTTTCCAAAGTCACCTGAGTAAAATTTTAATATAGCCATTTGTTCAGCATAGTCTTTGAAGACGACTTAATCCCCCACAGTCCCCGAGGGAAGGGCTACAAGTTATAAATTTTGCCCATTGTTTACATATAGTATTGGTTATTGGTAAGTATACAGACGTTTTAAAGGGGATTTTTTCTGATAGGGAGAAGTACGGGGGGATTGGGTTCGTGGGAGAATATTTCCATTGAGGAATTTCCCTTGGGGGAAGAGAACTTCCGTGAAGAGGGCGCTGGATTTCCCAGTAGTATATGAGGGGGTTTTTCCCCTTGTCCATACCTATCTCTTTAAGCTAAGTATTTTTAGTAGTTTCAAAAGAGCTATTTATTCTAATTTAACGGCCTTTGTGATTCAGGGGTCATTCTTGAAGAATTGGAGCACAATTCTACCGTTAGCGTAAAGAGCGAGGTATTGACGAGGGGAAAAAACCCTCATATTACGTATATGAGGAAGTTCGCCCCATTGTCAATGCCTCGTTATTTACGTTGCAGTTCGAATTTTGTTAAATAATAGCCGATATAAACAATAATTTATTTGTTGTATTTTCCAGCCAATCTTAGGTTTTTTTATCTTAAGCAGCTTCATAACTATGTTTTTATGTGATAATAACCCAAAGATATTGTATGTCTTCGGCTTGTGGTTGTTATTGAATAACAAAAAAAAAGTTTTTCTAACTGAATGCAAGGAGTAACATGAAAACTTAAAACGAACATAAATCATTACCTATATATTTTAAAGATTTTTTCTTTTATTCATTTCAGTCATTTGAGAATTGCTCAACTTGTGACTTTCATGTTCATAAAAATATTTTAAACCTCTTTCGCTGTTCTGTTACTAATGCCTTACAAAATTAGCTCCGCAAATATCGCTAATTTAAATTAGGTGGGAGAATCTTTCTATGGAGAAATTTCTCATGGCGAGGGAAATTTTCCATGAAGGGGGGGGGGGGCACTAGATTTCCCGACGCTATTTAAAAACGATCAGCAATTACATAAAACAAGTTTTTTCAACTGAAAGTAAGAAGCAACATTAAAGCTTAGAACGGACAGAAAATATTACGTATATGAGAGGGGTTGCCTCGCCTTATTAGCCCGCTCTTACGCTTAAATTTATTTTTTAACTTTTAAAAGAGGTTATTATTCTAATTAAACAGCCTTTGTGATTAGGGAGTCATTGTTAAATAGCTAGAACAAAATTAAACTTAAAAATTAACAACTTAATCAAAAATCAAAGATCATTATAAGCTTATTATTAGTTAAAAAAGTAATATTAATATGCAAATTTTGTTTTGATTATGCATATACGGTGAACCAAATTCAAAACCTGCATTAATTTAAAAGCGTTAAGAAATTAAATAAAAACGAAAGTTTTTTTAACTAAAAGTAAGGAGCAACATTAATACTTAAAACGAACAGAAATTATTCCGTATATGAAGGGGGCTGTCCCCTCCTCAACGCCCCGCTCTTTATGCTGAAGTTGTTTATTGTTTTAAACAGTAGAGTTGTGAGAAACAGTCAAACTTTAGCGTAAAGAGAGGGCGTTGAGGAGGGGACAGCCCCTTTCATATACGGAATTATTTCTGTTTGTTTTAAGTTTTAATGTCACTTCTTAAAAAAAAGTGTAAAAAAGTTGTTTTTTTTTATTTAATACAATGAAGAATGTACGTGGTATTAGAAACATACATTCAAAAGGTACATTTAGAAATTACATGTATTTATAAATTATACAGGGAAATATACAAATATATATTTAAAACGACATGCAATTTCGCTTCTGCGGAAATTTCTTTTTAATGATTTTTTTTCAAGTGATTTCTTTTTATGGAATTTCATGCTTGCTGGTATGAATAATCAAATTTGTAGTTTTGATACCTCAGTGAAAACAATTCTTAGTTATTAATGTATCAACAGTAAAGTAAAGAACTGTATGCCCGCAATGTATTTTTTTTCTTTATTTATTTAGTTATTATATAGAACATTTCAATAATTAGTAACCTGCCTCGTTAGTTTCTATTCTGAGGTTTTTGCTTTCGTATATTTTTACACTTGAATATAAATAAGTGACATAAGATTGAATTAGGCTAATTTATAGTCAAGGCCGTAACCACGCGGGTAGGGGTTTTGAATTCCCCTCCTCGGAATATTTGTCCGGCTCGAAAAAACCTAATAAAAATATATAAAAGCACATTTTTAATGTGCTTTAAACTTATTTGTACCCCCTTTAGATACAGTCAAGTGTATAGAAGTCTAGGAAGCCCTTCAGATGAGTCTCATCCTAGAGTAGGAGGACATATACGCAACGTCGCATTGGATAAAATATTAGGTGCTACTCATCCCCCCCCCCTAAGCGTGCCTTTGGAGGAACGAGGAGAACTAAGGTATAGTACAGAGACGTAAGCTGAGAGGCTAAGGGCTCACGATCCTACCAACATCATTTTTTTAAACTTGTGGCCTCTTCTTATTCAATCTGTTAAATAAAATATGTTTTTATTGTTGCCCCAGCCGAAATATTATTTCCTCCTCCACGGAAAATTCTGATATACGTATGTAATATAAGAAGACAGCAAAAACTTTTCTGAAGACAGTGAATAAAATATAATATACAACCTAACTGAATATTTCGGCTATATAACCAATAGCAGTATATTAATTAGTACAGTATAGTATATTTAACTCACACAAAAAAACCGCAACGCAACAAAAAAAGAGAATAGCGACAAAACAATTAAACGTTTTAATTTGAACCTTTGATCGAAACGATTAAAGCAAGGCAAGCCATTCAAAAACATTAATACAAACAAACAAAGTCATCACATAACGCACTCACAATGGGCTATAACCCAAAATATAGCCGGAATTTCCACTTAAGCAGTATATAGTATTTTAATCGCTATTTTCATAAAACTCCACACTATCTTCGGTACTATTGTATTTTAGCGACTACATTGTTGTTCTGGATCTATTGTAAAACCGATTTCTCTGTGTGCATTAGAAGATAATTAGCTAGGACTGAGTGAGATAAACTACTATGTAGGTATATTTTTATTAAATATTTAATAAATAGAGTTGGTTAGGCATTTGATGCGTTCTGGGCAGCCTGCTTTCCGTATTCTCTGTTGTAGTTTACATAATTTTGTTTCAAAAGTATTATATTTTCATCAGATTTTTATATATTTCATTAAAATTAACCTAACTTCACTTCTTGGTTTTGGTCACTATAATACACAAATACCCTATCTTTTTAAATTTCATACAACGGAAAAGGTGGTCTTTGTCATTATTGCCTACTTGTTTACCTTATCTAAGATAAAGGTAACATTTAAGATTATAACATACCGCATGTTGATTTTCAAAGCGGTTTCAAATTTAAATAAAAACCATTAATTCGAAATTAATTAGTTTCTAAAAAAAAATTACGCGTCTCTAGAAAATCTTTTACAACAAAAAAAAAGCAAGTTAATTTTACCCTCTACTTGGTATAATCTACAATCCTTGAAACAGAGTTACGTTAAAACAAAGACCACCACAAGGACTCGGGTATGGTTAATGACAAGTATTCTCGGAATAAAGACCAGAAAATTAAATTTCAGTCAGAGTACAATGAAGAACAGAGAACAAAAGAAAATTGTTTTCCTTTAACCCAATTTCATCACCACCGCCCCCTTCTCATTATCCTTGACCTCTCAATTAACTGGTGAAAGGACTCTATTTCTACAGAGTGTCCTTTTTCGTAAATTATCATAGCCAGTAACGTAACGTCGGATTCCATTTTGAAGAAGTTCTTACAACATTTTATGGAGCTTTGGAGGGAAGTACGTCGCTACTTAATAAATGAAAATCCTAAGTCAAACTTAATGAAACCCCTTCTCTTTACGCTAAACTCTTACAAGCACTGTAAGAACTCAAAACGTTCTTAAAAAACTCAAAACGTTCAAAACTCAAATTAAAAAACTCAAAACTCAAAACTCAAAACTCAAAAACGTTTTTGAGGGTAATAAAAAGAGCCAAATAGAAGTTTCAATGTTTCAAAGAGTGGTATTTCGCCAAAAAAGCTCCTTGTCTTTTTTAAATACTAAAATTTTTGCACATTGTTTATCTTCGAGTAAGTGGACGCATTACAAGAAAAAAAAAGCTTTATCATATGCCCACTGTAAACATGATAATTGGTATTACTAAGTTTTTATAGTACTAAGGTATTACTAAGTAATTACTAAGTATATTACTAAGTATTACTAAGGTATTATTAAGTATTGTCTTGAATGAACGTGTGTTTTCCAGTAGGCTTGAGTGGCATGACAATATTATTTATTTAATAAGAAAAACAGGCAAGAGTAGTATGTGTAAAATTGTGTATTTGATTGCTATTATAATGAAGACCTTGAACATATATACAGACCCGGATACTGAAAAGGGAGGCCCTCAAAGCTTCCCCCCTGGAATCCTACACTTTAGCGAATTAATGGACATGTTTATTCAAATCATCAATCTTTTTTTTACTGCTACCCTCTCCCTGTAATCGAAATCCCTTTGCATGTTCCTGTATATATCGTAAAAAGCCTCATTTATATCTTAATTAAAGATAGCACAGCCACTGACAAAGCAAAGAATTCCATTCTTGAAAAAGTTAGAACATAAATTTTATTGCACTGCTGAGGAGGGGCATTTTGAATAACCTAATTACAGAGCATACGAAGACGACTTCAACTACAACAGTTGAATTAACTATTAATTAAGGAACACGAGAAAATTGATTTTTAAGTTGACTGAAACGAAACAAGAAAAGCTTTTCGTTTTGCAACTTACTTTCTACCAATCCCATTGTTCTTGTCCTCTATTTTCTTCCTCTTAAACTAATGATTAAACTAAATTATAACCAACATAAACTAATGAAAGAGATCAACTTCTAAGTGCCTCCTTTTAAACAAAAAGAAAGTCAAAGAAAAGTTATGTGCTACTAGTCAAGGTATTTCCTAACACATATATTGAGTAGGGGCGTAATTTGCTATGGGATGGAGAGAAGGCAACTGTCCCTCCAAGACCTTGGTTTGACCCCAGACCGAAGCTGCCCCCCCAGCTGAAATTTAGTGTCTTCAAAATCCTGTCAAAACTAAGATAAACCTGCATAATTCAAGCATCCAGAGAAACGGGTCAGTTCACTATAGTGGTTAAATCCTTTAGTGTTGTTCTGCTGTTTAGTGTTGTTTAAATCCTCAAGTTAAATCCTCTAGTGTTTAAATCCTTTAGTGTTAAAACCTTTATGGATTGTATGGCTTATATTTCAGCTTTCATTGTGATTTTCACTTAATTTGGGAAAATTGGCGCCAACTTTATCATTCCGCTAAAGATTTTGACGAAATTACGCCCCAGATAATCCTTTTGAAGTAATCTGAAAAGATTTAATCAGGATTACCTCTGTTAGGAGGATTGTCTCACTTTCATTACCAAGGGCTGAACTTCAGAGCAGTGTTGTCAGATCATATTAAGTGGAATGCAGCAGAATAAGGAACCAAGAACATTTAACCACAATCCTCTCTAAGTTAAATTTTGAGTTTTCAATGGATTACTATTAGCCAGACTTTCCAATAATTAGTAATCACGAAGGCAAAACAATAAAAATATTTCTCGTAATTTTAAGTAAAAATATCAAACAGTTCGTGGTAACGAACTGTAGTAAGCAGCGACCCGGCTCAATAGTAACCAAAACTCTAAAAAACGGAATTTTGATACCAATAGCTACATAAAAAAAATCGCATTTTAATGCTGAATTCAAATACATAACTTTCATCAAGATTAGTCTGACCTATCAAAAGTTACGAACCTGAGAAAATTTGCCTGATTTTCGAAAATAGGGGAAAACACCCCCTAAAAGTCATACAATCTTAACGAAAATCACACCATCAGATTCAGCGTATCAGAGAACCCTATTGTAGAGCTTTCAAGCTCCTATCTACAAAAATGTGGAATTTCGCATTTTTTGCCAGAAGACAAATCACGGATGCGTGTTTATTTGTTATTTTTTTTTTTTTTTTTTTTTTTTCAGGGGTGATTATATCACCCCTGAAGATGAATTGAATCCAGGCGTGATTTGAAGACAAATCACGGATGCGTGTTTATTTGTTTGTTTTTTTTTTGTTTTTTTTCCCAGGGGTGATCATATCGGCCCAGTCGTCCTAGAATGTCGCGGGAGGGCTCATTCTAACGGAAATTAAAAGTTCTAGTGCCCTTTTTAAATGACCAAAAAATTGGAGGGCACCTAGGCCCCCTCCCACGCTCATTTTTCCCCAAAGTCACCGGATCAAAATTCTGAGACAGCCATTTTATTCACCTTAGTCAAAAAACCTAATAAATATGTCTTTGGGCACGACTTACTACCACGCAGTCTCCCTGGGAGGGGTTGCAAGTTACAAACTTTGACCTGTGTTTACATATAGTAATGGTTACTGGGAAGTGTACGGACGTTTTCAGGGAGATTTTTTTTTTGGTTTGGGAGGGAGAGTCGAGGTGGAAGGGGGTTACGCGGGAGGATCTTTCCGTGGAAAAACTTCTCATGGAGGAAGAGACTTTCAATGAAGGGGGCGCAGAATTTTTTTGCATTATTTAAAAAAACAAGGAAAAAATAAATATGAGAAGTTTTTTTCTACTGAAAGTGAGGAGCAGCATAAAAACTTAAAAAGAGGAGAAATTATTGCGCATATGAGGGGTTTACCTCTTCGTAATACCTCGCTCTTTACACGAAAGTATTTTTAGTAATTTCAACTATTTATTCTACGGCCTTTGTGATTCAAGGGTCATTCTTAAGGAATTGGGACAGAATTTAAGCTTTAGTGTAAAGAGCGAGGTATCGACGAGGAGTGAACTCCCTCATATACGCAATAAAAATATACGAACATAGAAGTTCGTTACCCAAGTTAATTCGTAAATTACGTATATTTTTTACTAATGAAAATGCTCGTAAAACAATCAGAAGTTCTAGTTGCCCTTTTAAGTAATCAAAAAATTAGAGGGCAGCTAGGCTTCCTCCCTCTATCCTTTTTTCTCAAAATCTTCTGATTAAAACTATGAGAAAGCCATTTAGCCAAAAAGAAAATTAATATGCAAATTTCGTTTTAATTATTTATGTGCGGAGAGCCAATGTCAAAACATGCATGAATTAAAAAATGTCCAGAAATTAAATAAAAAAACAAGTTTTTTAAAATGAAAGTAAGGAGCGACATTAAAATTTAAAACGAACAGAAATTACTCCGTATATAAAAGGGGCTTTTCTTCTTCAACGCCCCGCTCTTTACGCTAAAGTTTTTTTCCTTTTTTTAAAAAGTAGAGCTAAGAGAAAGAGTCAAACTTTAGCGTACAGAGCGGGGCGTTGAGGAAGAAAAGCCCCTTTCATATACGGAGTAATTTCTGTTCGTTTTAATTTTTAATGTCGCTCCTTACTTTCATTTGAAAAAAATTGTTTTTTTTATTTAATCATAGTCAGGGACCAAGGCCATATCCAAAAGGGGCGGGGTTAGGGGGTTTAAGCCCCCCTTCCCTAGAATGTTTGTCTGAACCGTAAAAAGGTAGCAAAAATGCATACAAACAAACTTTTGATGCGTTTTGTAAAGTTTTATTTGTAACCCTCCCCTGTAAAAAAAATCTGGATACGGCCTTGCCAGAGACATACCAGAGAATTCTATTTTTGAAAAGTCCAAGTTTATATAAACTGTTCCATACTTCCCGAGAGGGGTACTAACCTAAATTAAGTGCATATCAATGAGACTTTGATGAATACTATTCAATTAATTTTTAATTAAGAAACTTTAGGCGGAAAATTGAATTTTAAGTACGAACAAAAGAGAGTAAGACAATAGGAAAGTTTTTGATTTTATAATTCACCTTTTTACCAATCCCATTGTTCCTGACTCCTTGTTTCACCGTGTTAATTAAACTTGTAAAAGGAACTTACTAAAGGAATCGACTTTTAAGTAGGCCTCTCTTTAAACAAAGAAAAGTAAAAAAGAAATATTTATTGGCCGTCATGCGATCAAAACTTGTAAGAAAATCAATAAAAGGGAGCGTAAACAATCAGATCAGGGTCAGAGCTTAGGGTATTCAAGACGTCACTCGCAGCCAAAGCTTAAGGGTGTTTTCTCAACAGGAATTCTTTATTGTGCAAAATATAAATAAACCGCCATCAGGGGGCTGCACGCCAGGGTCAGATTTAAGCCTTTTGCGCCCCTAGGTCCAAGCAATTTACGGGAAAATACCCGAAAGTTCGGGGATAGTAAAAGCCCAGAACAGAAGGCAACTGGTGAATGATGAGCCAAGAGTAATCTTGGCTCTTGAAAACATAACAAACGAAAGAGCAAGAAAACCAAGAGCAAGAAAGATAACAGAAAAGAAAACATAACAAAGAAAACATAAGGTATATGTTTAACGACATTTTATCAAGACTTTTTATCAAAGAAAGAGTTAGTGAAGCGACTGGTTATATACTAGGAATAGTTGGAAAGTTTCTACTCAATATCTTAGCGAAAATTAGCGTGGGAATTCAACGAAAGCAAGCTATTCGCGCAAAAATTTGTTTTGAGTTGATACCGAGCGATGTCTTGGGAGACATCTGACAGTCTATAAGTGGCTCAGGGATTTTAATTCTGTTTTAAAATCAGTTTTCTATAAATAGACAGCGCAGCAGCAAAGTGTACCTGCCATTTTGACGACAGATCATATCAGTCCAGTTTTTGTTAAGAAAAAAAAATCGCTCAGTGTTTTTATTTGTATCCCTCGGCATTGTGCGTCCCTAGGCCCGGATCTATTGGTGCCAACTGGCGGCACCTGGCCAGTTGTCAGCCCACTCTTCATCACTTGCTGTTACTCTAGGAGCAGGATATGTTTACCCTCATTTACAGAAATGAAGACAACTTGACCTCCTACAGTGGTTTGTAGCAGGGGCAAATGCCCTCCCTTAACTATGAAAAATATATTTTTTTTTTGTGCGTCCGTAAAAAATTGAAAAAATGCCTGCTCCTTGCACCATATATTTTCGTAAATTTGATTCCCCGCTCCACAGATTTATGTATAGTATGTTGTCGTTTAGTTCCTCCTCAATAGAAATATTTCCTTTATTCCTTAAACCTTTCTATAATCCTTGTCTCCTTAAAACGGAGAGAATTCCTTAAATTTCTTTAAAACTTTATAAACTTTATAAATCAAAATTATTATGATTTTAAGGGATAAAATCAATATATGTATATTAAACTGTCAATCCGTATTGATTTGTTTGTTCGTTATTTGTTTTTTCAGTAAAGTGCAAATTATATTCTGGTCTTGACAAGATATGGGGTTTGTTAGCCCTACTCATGTAAATTTCTCATCGTTTTAAGTTTGACTCGGTTATTTATTGTAATTTCTGTTCGTTTTGGATTTCAGTTCTTTATTTATGGTTGTTCTTAGTAGTTTTACGTTTGGAAGATTACTTGACTTTATTTCTCCTCATTTTTGGTTTGATGAAGCTCTTTACTCTTTTAAAACTTATTTTGTGAAAAAGTTTTTTAATTAATTTTTGCAAATAGTCAGAAAGTCAAATAAGCCTATCTGCGTTAGTCATGTGGATATCTTTTTTAAGCCTTTATAACCTCAGAGGGGAGATATCCTCTGAAAAATTATCGATATCGGGGATAATAGACCAGTTACCTGTTTTTCCAGTTCAATGATATGGTTCCTCATTTCTTCAACTTTGGAAAGATGTTCTGACCTTCTAGGTACTTCTGAACGAGCCATTTTCAGCTGAAAAAGCAATAACAAAATATTTAAGAAACCTCTACCCAAAAGAGAAAATGGGCAAGGGTTTGTGAATAGGGTTTAGACCCAAATGAGAAAATTGAAACCAAAAATGGTCTAAGGCCAATATTGCACACAGGTCCAAACTTTGGAGAGAAGAGGATAACAGATATAATTTTATTGGTGGTTGGTGAGTGTGACCCCACAGTACGGACATAGTATGCAGTTGCTGCCTTCATAGTATCATTATTATTATTTCATGATTTTTATTATTATATATATATATATATATATATATATATATATATATATATATATATATATATATATATATATATATATATATATATATATATATATATACCTTACTACTCACTAATTCTCATTTGATTGGGCATTTGCCTCCCTTTTTCCCAATGTGATGACAATTGTGCAGAAATTAATACACTGAACACACTATTTAGTCGTATTAACAAAAATTTTTAAAATGATATCGATTTTCGTTCGTTCTATGTACTAATTCGCCCTTACAAGGAATAACACATATAATTATTATCAATAATTTTTTACTTTTATTGCGTCGGTAATTCACTAGACAGGTTTAATGCGGAAAACAATTGTTCCTCTCCTCCTTTGCTGTCATTCTTGTCCTATGAACTATCGTGTCCTATGAAGAAAGAGTACCCTAAAGAACCAGGAAGGTAAGTTTTGGTGCTTGGTAATTTATAGTAGCATCAGCAAATTATCCAGAGGTTGGAAGGTTATTGAATTTCAACACCTCCCCCCCCCCCTCCTTACCAATCATTTTCGTTCAACTCGCAAAAAAATGCATATAAGCAAATTTTTTACCCGTTCTTGTATTTTTTTAGCCCCCCTACTCTGAAGAAAAATACCTCCCCCAAACAAAAATCCTGGTGACGGCACTGAGTAGCATACGTTGTTTTGTTCAATTATTTATGGAAAAATTTAAACAATTAATTGAAGATTTGATTTTAGTGTAGGTGACATTAATGCTAAAATAAATTTACATGAAAAGGGTATTATGTTACTCAAGGCAGTGGTCAGTGGGGCAATATATGTCCTGTCATGCTTTGATTCTCTCGACTACATTGCTGATCCTCATTTTGAGAAAAGCTTAGCGTAAGCTTTACGCCAATTATCTCAAAAGAGTGAAAATTGTAGATACGGCCTCTGGGGGTGGAAAAGACGATATTCCCATTATTACGGGAAATACTACTACGACGATTAAAAAGTAAATTTAAGTAAAAAGAGTATTGTGTTACTCAAAGAAAGGATCAGTGGAGCACTATATGTCCAGTCATACTTTGATTCTCTCGATTACACTGCTGATTCTTCTTGCACTGCTAAAGTCAATTTATGTGAAAGCGTATTATGTTACCGAATGGACGAGGTGGGATAACAATAAGAAAACGGTTATCTATTTTGCTCCCAAAGGAAGGATCAGTAGGGCACTATATGTCCAGTCATACTTTGATTCTCTCGATTACATTGCTGATCCTTATTTTGAGAAAAGCGTAGTATAAGCTTTATGCCAATTATAATTCAAGGCTCTTTACACCCTCCCAAGAAGCATGGAGAAAAATAAAATAAACTAAAACTAAAAACAACATATTTTTTATATATAATTTTATATATAATATTATTTAATATATAATTATATAAAATTTATATATATTTTTATAATAATTTTTTTTTTAATTTTTATATATTTATAAACATATTTTATATTTTATATATATAATTTTTTATATTTATATATAATATATTTTATATATAATGTTGGCTCTGAATCCATTTTCCTCTGCTTTCTTTTACTCGAAGTTGTAAACACTTTCCAAGGAAGCAGTAAGAGCTGGTTTAATTGAAAGAAGAAAGTAGAGAAAGAAATTAAAGTTAATTTATAATCTAAACATTCTAAAGGCTCAACATAAATTAACCAAAAACAGCTTTTCTGTGACAATCAAAATACAAAAGGGAAGCTCTCTGAATTTACCTAAGTAATTGTTAAAGTGAGAAGCTATGTGTTATTATAAATAATTAAATTGATGATTAATATACATAAACAAAATGATAAATTTCGTTTGATAATTTGAAAATGATGATTTTCTACTTCAACTTCTCATGTAGATTTTCATAAATCTACATTGTAACATTTATATCGTAATTCTACAGATTCGTAAGAACTATAGATAAATAAATAAATTGATAATTTTAATTTGTACCAAGGACGGTTCAAAATTGCATATGGATTTTTGTAAGTGTATATTTTTACAAATGTTTTCTAGATTTGGTAATCACTTATAACCAGTTACACATAGATTCAACCCTTAGGAGAGATCACTTTGCATATATATTTTTGTAAGTATATATTCCTACAAATGTCTTCTAGATTTGGTATCACTTACAACCAGTTATAGAAAGATTGAACCCTCAGGAGAGATCAAACCTTTGGGGTAGGGGGGAGGGGGTTTGAAACAGATAAAAGTGTAATTTTATTACTTTATATTAAAGGGAAGAGGTCCTTTGGAAAATCTAGTGGGGGGGGGGGCGGAACTTCAAGAATCGTAATGTTCAGTGAACACAGTTTTGCAGTATATAAACCTTTAGTTAAATTTGACAATAGCATCATAGTTATAAAACCGGTGAAACCGCCAAAGTTTGAAAAAAAAAAATCCGTTATTTTTAGACTGTCAGTCTTACTAATAGAATACACAAGAAAAATATTTGACATTATTCATACGAAGAAAGAACTAACAGACATAAATATGCATATAATAAATCATAGGCCAATATTTGATCAGTTTATGGGCCTGTTTCACAAAGCTCCTCAAATAAACGGCTAGGTAAATAAAAAAAAAAGAAAAAAAAAGACTCACTGAGTGTCTGTTTTTAATACATTGAGTTTGCATAATTTTTAATTATTGCTTCTCTTATTATGATGTTCTTTTTCTTTGGCACCGAGGGGAGCTTACTGAGAAGCAAGATGTTTTCGACTTGTCAAATAGCCCTGAAGTCGCCTAATACATTTGGTAAAATAAATATTCAGATTTGTTTTTGTGCTTGGTTAGGTTTTCTGTAGAGAGGGTAAATAAATGAGAATACATTTAGTCAATTCACACTCCAAACAAATGTTTTGAAATAAGTGTAAAAATCAATAAAAATAATAAAAATTGGCCTAAAGCCCTAAAAAACAAATAATAAAGTAAAAGTAAAGGATATGAATAATAAAACAGCCCTAAAGCCTCGTCAATCCATTTGGGTAAATAAATGTTTGGATTAGTTCTTGTGTTTGGTTGTGTTACTTAGCACAGGGGGCAAATGGTTGAAGATAAATTTATGCAAATCCATGCAAAGCAAACATTATGAAACAGGTATAAAAAAAAAAAAAAAAAAAAACGTCTTAAATAATAAATAATAAATGAAATAATAATAAAATAGCCCTAAATGATTATAATAACACATTGATAAATGTTTTACCTTTACATAACACAAATAATTCTAATAAATATTTTTTATCGATTTTATACTTGTTTCGTAATATTTGTTTTGAATAGATTTGCATGAATTATTATCAACCATAGGCCCTCGATGCTAAAGAACATAAACAAATAAGCAGCTCTTACAATTTTCTTGGAAAATTCAATTCAATGGGTTTGAGTTCCCCTCTTTGAATTTCCTTGGAAAATATTTAAGCATGTCTGAACTTCGAATATAAACAAGAACAAGAAAATGGATTCAGAGCCAAAATTTGTTTTTATATAATAAAATATTTTTATTTTAGTAACTCTTATTTCCCCTGCTTCTTGGGAGGGTGTAAAGAGAAAGGCCTTGAATTGATTGGAACGAAGAATGATCGTGCATAGCTGTATTGGCCTCAGACAGGCTGGTGCTGTTGTTAGTAGTAGTAGTAGTAGTAGTAGTAGTAGTAGTACAGGCTGGTGCTGTTCTTAGTAGTAGTCGTAGCAGTATTTCGCATAATACTGCGAATAATATCGTCTTTTCCACGCCCATATGTCGCATCTGCAATTTTCACACTTTTGAGATAATTGGCGGAAAGCTTATGCTAATCTTTTCTCAAAATAAGGATGAAGAGTGTAACCGAGAAAATTAAAATATGACTGGACATATAGTGCCCTACTGATCCTTCCTTTGGGAGCAACATATGTAACCGTTTTCTTAATGTTATCCCACCTCCTCTCCATTCGGTAACATAATACCCTTTTCACTGAAATCTACTTTAGCATTAATATCACCTAAACTAAATTCAAATCTTCATTTAATTGTTTTAAACTTGCCAAAATAATTGAACAAAACAACATATGCTACTCAGTACCGTCTCCAGGATTTTTGTTTAGGGGAGGTATTTTTGTTTAGAGTAGGGGGGAGGGCTACAAAAAATACAAAAACGGAAAAAATGCTTTTTTGCGAATTGGACGAAAATAATCGGCAAGGGGGAGGGGGGGTTCAAACTCAATAACCTTCCAACCTCCCCTTCCTGGTTCTCTAGGGTACTCTTCCTTCATAGGACACGATAATTGGGTCACTTAAGTTCTAAGAATGACAGTAAAGAAGAAAAGAAACAGTTGTTTTCCTTGCTAAAGCAGTCTATAACAAAGAGTAAATTCATGGCGCAATAAAAAAAATTAAAATAGTAATATTTAATATTTAAAAATAGTCTTCCTTTTCTCCTTCTGTCTCTTTTTTTTTATGTGTTTGTGCTGTTGCATTGGTGATATCTCTTTTCATAATATATATATATATATATATATATATATATATATATATATATATATATATATATATATATATATATATATATATATATATATATATATATATATATATATATTAAAAAGATATATTATTATTATATTTTTATTATTATTAACCAAAAAAAGAGTATATGGCCGATTTCTTCGAGTCTTCTTCTCTTTGTGAGGCCCGTAAATTGCTTTTTTTAAAGCTTTTTCCGAATGAAGTCCCATCGAAGCGCGTAGGAGCCAATGCTGCATTAAACTGTGCTTCGGACATTATTTCTTCGGTTGTAATGTGCGATTCCCAGAACATAAAGCTTCCGGACTTTGTTATCAAATGTCCCAGCAAAGTGCCAATGATCCCTGTTGATGCCTTCAGTACCCTCAGTGCCAAGGTGAACTCTTGTCTTGAACAGCTGCGTGATATTGCGTCCAAGGTTACTGAGGGACAGTCTAAGCTTGTAGCCCCTACTCAAAACATGAAAAAACCGTCCTACGCTGTCGTTGTAAGAAAGCCAACCTCGGAGCTCAGCGACCCTATCTTTCACATGAAGAACCTCGAAACGTTGGATGGTCACGACGGGATCGTAAATCTGAAATCTAAGCCACACAGCAGAAGCTGGGTTGTGATGGTACGTGATAAGCGCTCAGCCGACAAGCTGGCTGCAGCTGTTACTAGCTCCATTCCAAATATTGAAACCAAAGTAATTGATAAAAAGCCTTTAGCTGTTGTCCGTGAAATACCCCATAACTATTCAAGAGCTGATTTAGAGGCCTCAGTGGAAGGACTTATTAGTGCTAATCAAATCGGCAATTCTCGCACTTTTCACCTCGAGTTTATCGACAGAACCGCTCTGAACGCGGTACTGGAGTCTGGATCCGTATTGGGTACGAAATTTTTCGCGCTACGCCCTTTCAATCCATTCCGCGTCAATCCATTCCGCGTCCTTTCGCTGTCAAAGTACTGATCACCTGATTAGAGCTTGTCCCCGCTCAGCAGCACATCCCAAGTGTTCCAGATGTTCTGGCCCTCATGTGAATTCCAAGGAAAACCCTTGCCAAGCCTCGCCAAAATGTGCAAATTGCACTATGGAACACGTAAGTTTTAGTCTGAAATGCAAAGTTCTCCGATCTGCTCTCAACAACGCTAATAAATGAATGCTCAAACTCCGTTTAGCTTTGTGTCCCTTAATATTAATGGTACAAAAGACAAGGATCTACTGATTAGTGAGCTGCTTGAAAATGATATTGTGTTTCTACAGGAGCACCTTCTCTCTAAAGTGAATGTTGATAGCCTAAAGCGTTTTCGGACCCATTATACCTTCTTGAGAGCCGCCCAGAAAACCCGTGGTAGACCATCAGGAGGTCTGGCCATCTATTTCAGACACAAGACTCAGCCGATATTATTGCAAAGCGACGCTAACATCTTAGTGATAAAATGTGGTGATACCGCATTTATAAACATTTATTTCCCCTGTAATAAAAAGACTGTGCAGTCATTGTCTAGTTTTTCACAAGCATGTAATCGCCTACGAACACTGCTTAGCGACCTTTCAAAACAAAATACCAAATGGGTTCTCGCTGGCGACATGAACAGTGACTTATTATCTAATTCTGACCGATCTGAAATCTTTCTCGATTCACTACCCGGAGGATTCCATCTTGCTAATAAAGATCTTCTATTTACTTATATTCACAATCGTGGTGGTCTTACTTCCAACCTTGATCGTGTAATTGTGTCAGATTCAACTCTACTTTCATCAATAGTTCATTTGGACGACTCTAAAATCGACGACGTTCATTTACCAATCACGTGCCAACTATCTTGCTCCATGGCAAGCTCTGTGCAACGTAACTCTCCCAAGTGGTTCTCAAAGTTAAATTGGAAAAATACCAATGTTCCACTTTATGTATTGACATTGTCCCAGTTATTATCATCTATTAAAGTGCCTTTCCACTTATTGCAAACATCTGTATCTACAACTTCAACTCGGATATATATCCGATAGCAATTGGTGTTCTGTCTAAAGTCTGCCGCTAAAAAAGCTGTTCTCTCCGAGTGCGTGCGAACGGGTACTCGCAATCTCTTTTGGAAAGTTGATCCTAAAGTGAAGATGGCTGAACAAAAAGCTAAGTTCTGGCTCCGTATGTGGATAGCCTGTGATCGTCCTTCTTCTGGTTCAATACATCAAATAAAAAAGAAAACCAAACGAGAGTACAAATATTCCCTGCGTAGAGCGAGACTGAATGCCTGGGATGGTCCTTGTGACAAGAAATCCTGGGATCGTGTTATAAACAGTATAAAGTGTTCACCTCCAATTAATTCGTCTCTTCGGCTATGTGACTTCGTTTATCATTATAAAAATATTTTCCTTTCATTTAATATAAATTTTCAAAATCATTTTACAAAGCTTGTCAACTCAATCCTCCCAATTCGTATCAACCAATCTCAAGTGTTGTCGGTGGAATCTGGTGTTATACTCCGAGCTCTTAAGCAAGTGAATAAGTCCGAGTCTCTCGATAGTGATGGTCTTTGCTTCAAGTTTTTTTTTGCTTATGATTGTCCTGAACTGCTGAAGCATTTGCAGTTATTGTTTCAGATGTGTTTGGCACAGTCCGTTGTACCAGATAGTTTTTTGTCCGGTTGTATATCTCCCATAGTCAAGAGGGGTAAGGACCCCAGTGCTTGATCTAATTATCGTCCTATCACTGTGTCTTGTTTTGTTAGTAAGCTATTTGAATATGTACTGCTACCGGCCATTAACTCCAAGTGCAATTTTACACCCTTCCAGCTTGGTTTTAGAAAAGGTATGGGCTGCGTTCAAGCTCACCATATAGTGGGTCGGCTAATGAAACAAGCTGTTGCTCAAAAAATTCCTCTTTATTGTTTGACTGTTGACATATCTAGTGCTTTTGACAATGTAATTCATTCAAATGCTATGTTTTCTCTAGCAGCCTCAGGTGTCAACCTTTCTATTGTTTCCGTGCTTAAGTATTGGTATGCTAATTCTTCAGTTAGGGTGAAGCGGAATGGTACTGTAGGGGAGTATATTCCTGTTTAAAAAGGCGTCAGGCAAGGTGCCGTGTTATCCCCGAGCATATTTAAATGTGTTTTAGCTTCGTTTCTCCAACGTCTTCAACCGTCAATTTTTACAATGATAATTTAGGCATTAGTCACGTTGCATATGCTGATGATGTTCTGCTTCTTAGCCGGACGAAACATAGTCTAATTACCAACTTTTACCGGCTTTCAGCCGCACTATCCACAGTAGGCCTTTCAGTTAATGCCTCCAAATGGGAGTTTTTGTGTTTTGGGAATCCTCCACCAGCATCACCTCTTTGCTTGGGTTCTTCAACTATACCATGTTCAGCAAGTATTAAATGGTTGGGTCTCTCTTTTTCCACGTCACTTTCGTCTACTTGCTCCGCTATTACGTCCAGCGTGCTGAAAAGTATGCGGGTTGGATACGCGAATATTTCACCAAATCGTGGTCGGTATAACCGAAATGGACTATGCCGTCTTTATTCTAGTTTTTGCGCCCCTGCTGTTTTTTATCTTTCTGGTTTTGCTTTCCTCCTTCGCAAGAAGGATACAAAGAAAATACGCCCAGGATATTTTAAGTATTGCAAGTATTTGCTGCGTCTGCCTCGGTGGTATCGGAATCATACAGTCGTTTCTAAATTTGATATCGTTGATGCGCCCTCGCGACTGGAACATTTATCTAAAGATATATGTCTTAAAACTCGACAAATGATTGATGTTTTTACCCTCTTTGGCCATTTTTTGAATTGAGGTAATTTACTTATGTTGTATGTTGTTATGCTGCTACGTTATTTATGTTGTTATGTTTTTGTCTTGTTTTTTTTCTTTTTTTTGTGTGTTTACTCAACAGTTTAATGTATTTTGTGGGTTATAAATAAATTATTATTATTATTATTATTATTACATATATACATATATGTATATATAAATAAATATATATAAATATATATATATATATATATATATATATATATATATATATATATATATATATATATATATATATATATATATATATATATACACATATATATATTTATATATATATATATACATATATATATATATATATATATATATATATATATATATATATATATTTATATATATTTATTTATATATATATATATACATATATATATATATATATATATATATATATATATATATATATATATATATATATATATATATATATATATATATCGTTAATCAGTAAAATTACCCATATTTTAAAAACCATTATATTGCGTATTAATGCATTAGTTAATAAACCATTTAGTGTTCGCTGTTAATTCGTATTAAATTTTAAGTAACAACGAATAGTTGTAGTTTTCACCTGGAACATGCTGAAAATTACCATTCCAAAATTGACATTCAATAGTGGCAAACCCGAAGAAAGTAGAAATCTGAAGAAGATAGGAGGTTTAATGGTTGAAAACAACTTTCGTAGAATCAACCAGTTTTTGGTAATAAACTGTAAGTAAGGAGCGATGCGGCTCAATAGTAGCCGAAACTCTAAGAAACAAGAGTTTTGATAAAAATGGATAGATCAAAATAATTGAATTTCGATGCTTATTCAAAACAAATACAGTTCATCAAGTTCAATGTTACACATCAAAAGATAAAAGCCTGAAAAATTTTATTCACTTTTTGAAAAAGTGGGGAGACATCCCCAAAACGCTAAATGATCTTAATGAAAATCACATTATCAGATCCATTATACCAGAGAACTCTACTGTAGAAGTCTTCAATTTCCTATACACAAAAATGTGTAATTTTGCATTTTTTGCAAGAATTACAGATGTTTTTTTTTTTTTTTTTTTTTTTTTTTTTTTTTTTTTTTTTTTTTTTTTTTTTTTTTTTTTTTTTTTTTTTTTTTTTTTACAGTTAGATTGGGATTGCAAGGAAAATAAAACGAACATGCTATTACAGGGCACTTATGCTCAGTCTCTAAGTAAATAGCTCCGCTGTGGTAACTAAAAGTGCGACACATGCCATTTTTGTAACTTTTCAGGAGAGTCAAAAAAACGGAAAAAAGTTTGTCGGCTGTAGTCGCTCTGAAGGATAAGGACAATGGGGATAAAGAGAATATTAGCCTAAACATACTTTATATGTTCTTTTCAGAGGTGTAAATTATATTCAAGTGTTCCTAGTGAATTCAATTATTGTATTTTATGACGTATGTCTCCTTTTTTCTCGACAAAAAAAAAGGCGACAAATACCAGATCCCCATGTTATAGCTCCATAAGATAATCCTTTTCTGTTATTCTGAATAGCAGCAAGAATTGATAAAAAAAGAGACTTCAGCCACTTAGAGGCTTATACCCTTTTATATCTTAGTAACAGTCCAAGATAGGACAATTCTGACCGTATTATTCGATTCCTCGTGCACTTCTTAGGCCCTAAGCACAAACTAAGATTCTTAGGATTTTTTCTAAGAATGTTTTTTCTTAAGATTCTTAAGGTCCTTTAGGTTTTACAGTGGTTTAACTAATTTTGCTCTTACTAAGGTCCCAAGCTCAGGGCTATCAACAGGGGCATGTACAAGGAGGGAGTAGGCTTTTCAATCCACCATGAAAGAGTGTTGTTCCACCTCAAAGTGGACACCAACCATATTTCTAGAAGTATTGGATTAAATAGTCTGCAAAGTAGGGGGAAATAAAAGCAGAAAGCTCCAAAACAGGATGGGATGTAATTACGAAAAAGCGTCTAAAATCGCCCAAAATTTCACGTGAAGTGGGTGAAGTATTAAAACACATGTTTACCAGTAACATTTGGCTTTAAAGTTAAATTATTTTATAATACATACTTTAAATTTTGTTTAAATGAAAACTTTCTAATTTTATTTTTATGCTTAAATTATATTTAATTTATAGTAAATAAAGGAAAGGGGCAGTCATCCTTCTTGTACCCCGGAGTCATTCTCGTCGTATAAAGGAAAGGGGGCAGTCATCATTCGTGTACCCCGGAGTTCATTCTCGCCGTATAAAGGAAAGGGACAGTAATCTTTCTTGTTCCTCGAAGTCATTCGCATCGTATAAAGGAAAGGGGCAGTCATCATTCGTGTACCCCGGAGTTCATTCTCGCCGTATAAAGGAAAGGGACAGTCATCTTTCTTGTACGCCGAAGTCATTCGCATCGTATAAAGGAAAGGGACAGTCATCCTTCTTGTGCCCTGGAGTCATTCTCGCCGTATAAAGGAAAGGGGCAGTCATCCTTCTTGTGTCCCGGAGTCATTCTTGCCGTATAAAGGAAAGGGACAGTCATTCTTCTTGTGCCCCAGAGTCGTTCTCGTCGTATAAAGGAAAGGGGCAGTCATCATTCGTGTACCCCGGAGTTCATTCTCGCCGTATAAAGGAAAGGGGCAGTCATCCTTCTTGTGTCCCGGAGTCATTCTTGCTGTATAAAGGAAAGGGGCAGTCATTCTTCTTGTGCCCCAGAGTCGTTCTCGTCGTATAAAGGAAAGGGGCAGTAATCCTTCGTGTACCCCGGAGTTCATTCTCGCCGTATAAAGGAAAGGGACAGTCATCTTTCTTGTACCCCGAAGTCACTCGCGTCGTATAAAAGAAAGGGGCAGTCATCCTTCTTCTGCCCTGGAGTCATACTCGCAAATAAAGGAAAGGGGCAGTCATCCTTCTTGTGTCCCAGAGTCATTCTTGTCGTATAAAGGAAAGGGGCAGTCATCCTTCGTGTACCCCGGAGTTCATTCTCGCCATATCAAGGAAAGGGACAGTCCTCTTTCTTGTACCCCAAAGTCACTCGCGTCGCATAAAGGAAAGGGACAGTCATCCTTCTTGTGCCCTGGAGTCATTCTCGCCGTATAAAGGAAAGGGGCAGTCATCCTTCTTGTGTCCCAGAGTCATTCTTGCCGTATAAATGAAAGGGGCAGTCATTCTTCTTGTGCCCCAGAGTCGTTCTTGTCGTGTACAGGAAAGGGACAGACATTCTTCTTGTGCCCCGGAGTCTTTCTCACCGTATAAGGGAAAGGGGCAGTCACCCTTCTTGTGCCCCGGAGTCTTTCTCGCCGCATAAAGGAAAAGGGTCATTCTCGTCGTATAAAGGAAAGGGGCAATCATCCTTCTTGTGCCCCAGAGTCGTTCTCGTCTTGTACAGGAAAGGGACAGACATCCTTCTTGTGCCCCGGTGTCATTCTCGCCGTATAAAGGAAAAGGGGCAGTCATCCGTCTTGTTCCGGAGTCATTCGCGCCGTATAGAAGAAAGTGGCAGTCATCCTTCTTCTGCCCCGGAGTCATTCTCATCGCATAAATGAAAGGGCCAGTCATCCTTCTTGTGCTCCCGAGTCGTTCTCGTAATATAAAGCGAAAGGCAAGTCATCCTTCTTGTGCCCCAGAGTCATTCTTGCCGTATAAAGGAAAGACGCAGTCATCCTTGTTGTGCCCCAGAGTCGTTCTCGTCGTATGAAGGACAGGGGAAGTCGTTCTTTTAGTACCCTTGAGTCATTCTCGCCGTATAAGAGGAAGGGGCAGTCATCCTTCTTGTGCCCCAGAGTCTTTCTTACCGTATAAAGGAAAGGGGTGTCGTTCTCATCGTATAAAGGAAAGGGGCAATCATCCTTCTTGAGCCCCGGAGTCATTCTCGCCGTATTAGGGAAAGGGGCAGTCATCCTTCTTGTGCCCCGGAGTCATTCTTGCTATAAAAAGGAAGGGGGCAGTCATCCTTCTTGTGCCTTCGAGTCCATCCTCGTCGTAAAGTCGCTATTTCGCTTTAAACGATTACTTCTAAATTTGTCTGGTTTAATCTCAAGTTTTAAAAAGTTGAGAAAATAATGTCCTTTAAAGAGGTCTAAAAACGAGGTTCAGAGATTAACTACAGAATCCCAGGTGGAGACATTCAGTCGTGCACAAGTGCCAATTATAAGTTATTATTGGAGTATACAACAGTCCTATTGCTGCAACTACCAATTCATCACAGCATCAAGCATGCCGAAACCAACATAGGTGTACATACCCGACTAAAAGTCTAGTGTAATACTCAGGGTTGACAACTTTTCAATCCATATATGTGACCTTTGAGCATCCAAAAATGTGTAATTTTAGCTAGAACATGTATATCTTGAAGTCTCAAAAACTAGAGGCTATTTTTTTACCACTTGTATTATTGACCAAACGACGCTTTTGTAAACATCTTTCAAAGGGGCCAGTTAACATCATATAATGAAAACGAAAAAAGAAATCCATTTAAAACATTAATGCGAAATGACTTAGTGTGGAAGCATGAAACTCGTATAAACATGTAAATCCCTTTTCTTTGGAGAAAATACTTTACCTACGCCATCTCTGGCAAAACCTGGATGCTAAAAAAACGAGGAAAAGTGACTACCAGTGACTTCCTTGTGTCAGTGACTGACAAAAAAACATGACTGCTCCTGTCCTTTATACGGCGAGAATGACTCCGGGGCAAAAAAGGATGATTGCTCCTTTCCTTTACACGGCGAGAATGACTCCAGGGCACAAGAAGGATGACTGCCCCTGTCCTTCATACGACGAGAACGACTCTGGGGTACAAGAAGGATGACTGCTCCTTTGCTTTATATGAGGAGAACGACTCGGGGGCACAAGAAGGATGATTAACCCTTTCCTTTATACGACGAGAAAGACTCCAGGACACAAGAAGGATGACTGCCCCTTTCATTTATACGGCGAAAATGACTCCTGGGCACAAGAAGGATGACTGCCCCTGTCCTTCATACAACAAAAACGACTCTGGGGCAGAAAAAGGATGACTGCCACTTTCCTTTATACAACGAGAACGACTCTGGGGCACAAGAAGGATGACTAACCCTTTCCTTTATACGGCGAGAATGACCCCTGGGTACAAGAAGGATGACTGCCCCTGTTCTTCATACGACAAGAACGACTCTGGGGCACAAGAAGGATGACTGACCATGTCCTTCATACGACGAGAACGACTCTGGGGCACAAGAAAGATGACTACCCCTTTCCTTTATACGGTGAGAATCACTCCGGGGCATAAAAAGGATGGTTGCGGCTTTCCTTTATACGGCGAGGATGATTCCGGGGCAGAAGAAGTATGACTACCCCTTTTCTTTATGCGGCAAGAATGGCTCCGGGGCACAAGAAGGAAGACTGTCCCTTTCCTTTATGCGGCGAGAATGACGTCGGGGCACAAGAAGGACGACTATTTTGGCGAAAAGTAACATTTTTCAAAACAAAAATATGTATCCAGTTGGGAAATGTTGCATTTTAGTCATAAACTTACAAAATGCATCCCTTTTTTTGCCATTTTATGTCCCAAATTTACGAAATATGTTAATTTTTTGTCCTTTTACGTCATTGCGTCCCGGCACATGGGAATATGTCCTTTTGACATAAAACATGCCTGGCAATACTACTACTAATAACTTACTGCAGCACCAAGCCGCCTGAGGCCAACACAGCTACGCAAGCTCCTCGTCCAACCTAATCTATTCAAGGCCTCCTTCTATACACCCTCCTTCTATAGATTGAGATTGATTGATTTAATATTGGAAATAATTGTTTATTGTTTTTTGTGTTTTTATTGTTTTCTTTTTTTGCTTCGAGATCATGATATTATGTTGTTTGATTGTGTATGAATTATTTATGTAATTTTTTTTTCTCGGTACACGGTTTCACCTTTCTGTTCATTTTTGATTAACTCATTGTTTTTTTGTTTTTTTTTTTTTTGTTTTTTTTTCTCTTCTATTTTTTGTTCTTTTTTGTTAGCAACACACCCTCGCAAGCAACACTTTTGGTGTGCTAACGGTTGATTTTGTCTGTGTTATTTCCTTTGGTTAATAAATTAATACTACTACTACTAATACTACTACTCCCATGAAGTTCTCATTTCCTTTAAATCTTTTATTCATGACATCCTCTCAGCCCAGACGAAGATGACCTACTTTCCGTGTAGCCCCAGACGGTTGGCCAAAAAGGACAGTTTTCGCCAATCTTTCATCTTTCATATGCGGAACTTGGCCTAGCCTCCCATCGGGAAACTGTTTGATGGAGAAATGAGCTTATGACAAGTATGAACAACACCAAAGCATCTTCATCCTCTTATACCCATCCCACCCTCATCGGGATATTTTTTTCGGGACTATGTATTTACAATCTCGTCATGGAATTAAAAACTTTTCTGAGCACTAATAAGTCCACAACCAGAGATACAAGGCTTATATTTGCTTGGGTGCGGAATCACGGTTGCGTGTCATCTGTTACACTCCATGAACCATAACCGAAAATTCAATAGAATGTGACAAATACATTTTTTCACATAATTTTTTCGGCTACATGGTGATATAAAGGCAAATAAAATTAAATCACTTAAGGCGATAGCGCTTACATGAAGTAATCTTTGTTTTGCTTGACCTTTGCTAAAATGAAAACTTTTTCTATGAAAGAAATCGATGTATGATGAAAATGAAATGAATATTTAGCTTTTTATTTCTGTGTTCTAATCTCTTTTAAATGCTGTTCCAAACAGAAAAACTAAATTCCGTAAATATGAAGCAAGTCAATTGAGGGGTTTACGACGTAATGCAGACTCACACCTATTTAAACGAATGTAGCCTTAAATAAAATTGTAAAGGGGAGGATTCCAAAGTGCTGAATGACTCACTTATTTTGATGTTTAATGAATTTAAAAACAATTAAATTACTAAATAAAATTAGAAAAACTGTAATAAAAAAGAAAAGTATAGAAAATTGAAAAAAAAGACTCTTTCAGAGCAAGAAAAATCATCTGGTATCCTGTGTTCTATAGTATGGGGAATGGCATATGGAGAGGACAGAGCCTGCAGGCTGCTATCCGCATTTTTAAAATAAATTTTTGGGGGCACTAAATTGAAAAATGTCTTTTTTGTAATTTCATTAAAAAATGAAAAACAACAAATTTCTTGAAAAACAACGTCAAAATTTTTCAAAATCCGAAAAACGATCTAAGCTTTAGAACTTTTTTCTAAACTAGTTCTAATCGTATTTTTGATGAACGATATAAGCGACTTTTTGTCCTAGAGTAGAAGAATACAATAGCACACTTTCTTTTAAATTAAATAAAAAAAAATCAAGTTTTTTCAACTGAAAGTAAGGAGCAACATTAAAACTTCAAATGAACAGAAATTACTTCTTATATGAAAGGGGCTGCTTCCTCATCAACGCCCTGCTCTTTACGCTAAAGTTTGACTCTTCCTCTCAACTCTTCTTTTTAAAACGGTAAAAACCTTTAGCGTAAAGAGCGGGGCGTTGATGAGGAAGCAGCCACGAACTGTTTGATTAACGTTATTTTTAAATTAAAGTTAAAGTTGCATAGTCTAAAAAGGAAACACAACCTTTCAGAATATTTTTACATCGATGTCTAAACTTGAAGCAATTAAAAAAAGGAAAAAAAATAATTAATCAGTTTTCTAATAATAATTAATTAACAAAACAAGTATTATCCTCAAAAGTTGACGAAAAAACCCATCGTATTAATATGGTAGGGATGTCAGGGGGGAGAGATTGGATTTGGAAAATTTTGAGAGGTAGGCCTATATGTGTTTCTTAAATATAAATAATATTGGAAAGTTCGTCCGGGTAGACATGAGGTATCGTGATGATTAACTGAAATAATCAATTTTAGTGTCTTTCAGTTTATGTTTTATTGCTGAATTCTTCCGCTTGTTTTGTTTATGTAACCAAGGCCCAATTGGTATTTAGTGTATATAAATCTATCTATCTGTACATCTATCCTACGGATCAACAATTATTTTTTGGCCCAAAAAATAATGCTTGATGAGGACGAAGAATTTCAACGATCAACATCGAATCAGGCACCAAAATTCACCTTCAAAAACGTTCACGATGCGCGCCTCGAATGGCTGACCTCGAAAGATATATTGATAGCTTCCAGAGCTACGTCCTATTCCACAGATATGCACAATACTATGTCTATTAAATGTATCACCATCATACACATGGGATCACAAAGGCTGGACGGGACTCAATAACGAATGAACTATGACCTAGAATTCCGACTATGTTTGAATTACGATTAGGGCTTGAATTTTATTTTTGTAGGACCAATTACATTACGCTGACTTTAAGCATTATTAGCAAATCAATTCGGAGAAAATATGATATCACTCATTAAACATATTAGGAAAAACTATTGATAACAGTATTGTTTTTGTTGATTTCAACGGATTATATTTTTTCAATAGATTTAAGCAATTCTTTATGTATTTAACATCCCTTTGAAAAAAGGAAATTAGAAACCCATTTGGCAAGACGCCAGTAAAAGACATTCCAAACATTTTCATATATAATCAAGAGAGGTATTTAGGCTTGAACTTTATTATTAGGTTTTCATATTAGGAATTATTAGGCTATATTAGGCTATTATATTACTTTAATTTTATTATATTATATTATTACAATTGTATTATTAGGCTGTTATATTAGGAATTACGATCAAGGATTGAATTTATTTATGTAGGAGCATTCATATAGAATTTAAGCATTAATAACCAGTCAGTTCGGAGAAGATGTGATATTACTCATTAAACATGTTAGGAAAAACAGTCGATAACAGTCTTGTATTGGTTTTGTTGTTTTCAACTGATTATATTTTTTCAACAGATTTAAGTAATTCTTCATGTATTTAATGCTCCTTTGAAAAAAAGACAATTAGAAAACCATTTGGCATGATTCCAGTATAAGACATTCCAAACATTTTCATATGTAATCAAGAGAGGTATTTAGGACTACTAGTCGATGCTGGGGTGGACAAGGTCAGTGATTTCCGAGGATCACATACGATGAGACAGATATCCAGTCCGATGCCAAAATGTCGGAGCTGTCGGAAACATCAGTTTAGGTTTCAATTAAAAAAATTAATTATCTAATGCAATTTCAGGATAGCTTTACAAGTTTGGTTTGGCAGTCACTTTTGGCAATTTGTGCCAAAACTATTAAAAACCTGGGAATACACTAATAATTTATGAATGTAGTTGGGTAGCAGAAAGTGAGGTTGTTAAGCCAGCAAACAAGGGCAAACGTGGATTAGAGAAGAGGGGAATCTAGAGTCCCCGCCCCTAACACCACCCCAAAAAACTTTAATTGTAACTTAAATATGCATTAATTTTGAACATGTTGCAGATACGGTATGCGAACCTCGTACCAAATTGCCCAGGAATAGAACATATATATTCCTTCACATTTTGTTTAAGAAACAATTTTTTTCGTTTTTTAGCGTTTAAATAGGCAGGTTTTAGCGATAAAACACCTTTTCTGCAACGTGTAAACGCAAAATATAAAGCTGGGCCGGAAACACGTAAAAAGTCAGTTTCGGTAAAAATCAGCCATACGGTGTATGCATACAACACTGGTGACACAATGGCTTTATCAATACGTTTCCCACAAAAAGACCTTGTGACCCCTTAGACAGGAATGAAGTTCCAAGAGATTAGAACTATACAGAAGGTATAAAGCTCCAAATAAAAGTATAGAGGACTAACAGCTTTGATATGGTGTTATTGGCCAAGCTAATTGGAGGGGGACTCGTTTTTTATTTTTATAAATTGGCCTACTTAATTCTTGTGATATGTTTTCTTCTATGGGTTTCTGAATAAAATCCAGGTAACAGGGCTTCAACGTATTTTGTTGCCAAATTACTCAACCATAGTGTACATAGTGGCAAAAGAGTTATCAACGCCGACTCTTGCTGGCAAAACACCTGCGTTTATTGAAATGAATTTTTTGGCGAGTTTGTAGGCAATAGTGTTTAGCCCTTTGCATTATTTTAAAGTCATTCTACAAATAATTAATTTCTTAGACCACACTGCTTTTCCATTTATGAAAAATTAAGCAAAGAGAAAAAAGGTTTTAATTTCGAGTCTACTCCCATTTATACACCGATTGTTGAAGATGAAAGGAACCCGTGGTTTCATTATAAACATTTGCTTTGGTGTTGTCTTAAATTATTACCATCAGTGCTGGGAGTTTTGTTTATATTGTGAGTTGTTCTTTATTTATTGTTTTTTTCGTGTATTTAGTTGTCGTGGTTTTTGTGTGTGTTATGTTTGAAAAAAAAACATTCTTTTCTTCTTTTTGTCGTTTTTAATGTTTTTTTTTTCCGTTGAGAAAGGCACCCGGACGTGGGGCTGAAATATTAGGATTATTCTAATTTTTTTAGTTAAAGTGTAGTTTTTTTTATATTTTATTTTTTGTTCACTGTTTTTTCGAACTTAAAACCCGTTTTCTCTTTGCTTAATTTTTTATTCTACAAACTTTCCACGTTTGTAGATTGATTAGTGTAGCTGATTTTTCAGTTATTAATTTTTTTTGTTTGTTTTTTTTTAAGTAACGTATATTATACATTGCTTAGGGGTAGGACACAGTGAGTTCAAAAGAACAATTTCCTTGCTTAATAATAGCATGCATGACTTGGCATTCTCATATAAAAACTATTGCAATTTGACAGTGTCGGTTTTCTAGTGGGTGCACAACAGTATAGGCGTTAATACGAGATTGTACCGGTTCTTCATCCGCATATTTTTTTTCCACTATGTGATCTAAAAGATTCGACCCTATTATTTTAAAATACAGGAGGAAATTAAACTAACTTTAAGTATCCAAGTCTGAATTTTGCTGCCAAAACACCCATGCCATCTAAAATGAGCAGTACAGTTGCCGAATCTACTCACACAGTTCGTAATATAGAACTGTAATTAAGAAGCGACTCAGCCCACTAATAGCGGAAACTGTAAAAAAGGAATTCTGCCAACACCTAATGCAACAAAAAAATTTGTTTTTTATGCTGATTCCAACTATACAATATTCAATAAGTTTAAAGGTACACATCAAAATCACAGGCCTAATAAAATATGCCCGATTTTCAAAAAAGCAGGAGGGATATACCAACCATATTGAGAATATCAAAGGACCTTACTGTAGAGGTTTCAAGCTCCTATCTACAAAAAATGTGGGTTGTCGTGTTTTGTTTTTGTTTTTTTTATTGTTTTTTTGCCAGAATACGCGTTTATTTGTATTTTTTTAATAAAAGAAACATAAAACACAAATTTTAGTCCAATATTTCATTTGTTGGTACTAAATGTAAAGTAAACGTGTTTTAGAATAGTCTCCGAAGAATCTTCAATGTACATTGGAAAGCCCGAGTCTCAAATATCGAGGTCTCAAAAATGACCAGTCTCTTGTAACGAATATCATCCGTCAACGTCGATGGCAATATCTTAACCATGTCTTGGGGGACCTTAAGACTCCTAAGGCAATCTTTCAATGGCAACCTGTAAGATCGAAACGGAAGGGTCGTCCCAAGAACACGCAACGCCGCAATTACCCGTTAGATCTCCGTTCTATTAAAACGTTACTGAAACCCAAGTGGGAAGATGCGCTGACGGCAGCAGGATATCGCGAAGACTGGAGATACCTAGTCGATGCCCCAGGGGCCACTAGAGGCATGGGTTTAGAATATACTGATTTAATTCACTCTAAGATATTATGACATCTGAAAATTGCTAGTTTATCCGTTTGACGTTTGAACATTGACATTTATTGCGGGTGCCCAAAAGAAGCTGATAAAAATTCATAACTTCTTTAGCTTTTAATATTTTTATTTTTCAGAACATCTACCCTTTCAAAATCTCAGATTTCTGGAATTCGATTTCAGCATACTCTGGAATTCTTTATTAAGCATTTCAATCTCAGAAAAATTTTAAAACCATCTTAGGGTGAACAAATGGAAAGAATAAAAATATATTTTTATCTCAAGCTTTTTTTAAAGAAAACGTTTTAATCAAAGCTGTGAGTTGTGGAGTGAACAACACACCGTTGAATCAGAGTAGTGTCGTGATTAATACATTTACTTCTTATTTTAACATTTCATGCTTTTATTTATTTTTGAATAAGAAGGCATGGCCATCTTGGAAATTACTAAGACGGGGTGAAAAATGGGGTAAGCAGACACTGATGCTTATATTAATATATATATATATATATATATATATATATATATATATATATATATATATATATATATATATATATATATATATATATATATATATATATATATATATATATATATATATATATATATATATATATATATATATATATATATATAGTGCTGACCAGTGGTTCTTCACTAATTGGGAGAGTAGCCACCCAAAAAAGCTCACTACATAGAGCCGTTCAAAGGGGTCAGGCAACCAGGACAGCTGCCCCGGGCACCGTGGCTGAGGGGCGCTGCGGCTGAAAGTTGCCCACTTTGAGCAAACTTTTCACTTTGATTCAGCTTTTTTCGCTTATATTCGAGTTGGGATGGGAGCGCTGTAATGAGTTTTTTCCAGGGCACCAACAACTTTAGAAACGGTTCTGTCGTCTCTGTTTTCAAAACTTGAGTACAAAACCAACATATGAACACAGTCGTGAGGGCTCCAACATAAACTAACACTAATTTGTAAAGGAGCACATATTTAACCAACATATGAGCAACATATAATGTCTCAAATTTGACATTAAAGTCCATAAAAAAAGTTGCGAGGGGAATTCAAAAGAAATTTCTTTGTTTAAATAACGAAAGAAAACAAGAGCCAAGAGCTCATATGGCACTTGTGAAGAGATCAGAACCTATAATTAGACTCGGCACTCCGTTTTCCAAGATTTCGGTTTCCTCCTCCGCCCCCCAATGTCCCCAGATCCAATCCAAATTGCAAATGGAGCATGTGAGGCATGACATCTTTCTATATATAAAGTTTCATTAAAATCCGATCACCCATTCGTGAGATAATTATACCTCATTTTCACGAGTTCCCCACCCTCCAGCCCCCCACAGATAGTCAAATTGGGGAAACGACTGTTATCAAGTAAATTTGTGTAGGTCTCTGACATGCCTACTAATTTTCATCGTCCAGAAGCACCGAACTCGCCAAAGCACTGGAAATCCCCCCCAACTCCCCCAAAGAGAGCAGATCCGGTCCGGTTATGTCAATCACGTATCTAGGACTTGTGTTTATTCTTTCCCCCAGGTTTCATCCCGAGTTCTCCACTCTAAGCGTTTTCCAAGATTTCCGGTTTCCCCCTCCAACTCCCCCCAATGTCACCGGATCCGGTCGGGATTTGATTAAGAGGTCTGAAACAAAAGGTACTTCTAAATATCAAATTATTCAAACAACCGTTTTTAAGTTAAACATACCTTGTTTTTTCTAATTTTTCCGAATTAATCCTTCCACTCCCCCCAGATGGTCGAATCGGGGAAGCAACTTTTTCTAATTTAATTTGGCCTGGTCCCTGATACACCTCCCAACTTTCATCGTCCTAGCTTATCTGGAAGCGCCAGAACTAACAAAACCGGGACCGACAGACTGACAGAAATTGCGACCGCTATATGTCACTTGGTAAATACCAAGTGCCATAAAAAGATTAGTTAGACAAACCAAGAGAGATCGTGGTTTCTTGTAGATTTATTTTTGTAATATATTATGTCCCCTTTTTTGAAACGCAAAGAACTACTTAGCCTTTAATGAGGGGAATCTAATAATTAAAGAAAGAGAGATAATTTGAAATAAAGCGGTCAAACCTTTCTCTTTACAAAAATACAAAAAAGTCTATTTAAAAAAAAACAAAAAGATTAGCTAGAAGACCAAAGAAAATCGAAATTTCTTATGAATATATTTTATAACAAGCCATATTATGTCACCTTTTTTGAAATGCAAAAAACCACTAGACATTTTATAACTCAAATCCGGGATATATTCTTATAATTAGAGAAAGAGAGAAAATTTGAAATAAAGCGGCCAAACCTTTTTCTTTACAAAAAAAAACAAAAAAAGTCTCTTTAAAAAAACAAAAAGATTAGCTAGAAGACCAAAAAAATCGAAATTTCTAATGAATAAATTTTTATAACAGCTATATTACATCACCTTTTTTAAAATGCAAAGAACCACTAAATCTGGGATATATTCTTATAATTAGAAGGAGATATAAACTGAAATAAAGCTTTCTCTTTACTTCTCTTTATAGATAAATCACTTTTACTGGGTACTGTCACTGTACCTATTTGTTATCTAGTTCATTCTTATGGTCCTAGGCGGACAATAAGGACAACAAATTTTTCTTCCATTCTTTGCCAATCCCCCACTCTAAATTAATTAATAAAATAAATAAGAGGGACGGGACAAGAGAGAAAAATAGAAAAAAAGTTGAGTAAGATAGTGGGTACTTATTACCAGAGGATAAGAATAGAGGAGTAACTTTTACTGATGATCATGTTTGTTATAAAAAAAATATCTCATTTAACAAATAGAACATTATTTTGGAAGCTTTCCAAAATAATATGAGAGGAGGGGATGGGAAAGGAGGTGTCAAAAAGAAGGTGGACAACAAGAGCAACATATTCTTTGCTGATTTTTTTCCAAATAGTTAATTCTAAATCAAAGAGAGAAGAAAAAACGGATGAAAGGAACTTGAATTTAAACTTATTCCATACATAGCATAAGGTGGGAGGGGTCAAGAAAAAAGATGTTAGGAGCAAAATCACTTTTTGCTGAAACTGAACAACATTTAAAAACTGTCCAAGCTCCAACTCAACCCCGCACCAATCATGTGGTGAATGCCTGTATTAGTCTTTGAGTTAAAGCCCAAAAAAAAAAAAAAAAAAAAAAAAAAAAAAAAAAAAAAAAAACTGATGGCCAAATTTCTCCTTTAGATATCGCCATTAACCCTGGGTCAGGCTTTATTTTAAAACGACATTTTTCGAATGAAAGAATGGAATAAGTAGCGAAAAGAGGGAAAACATGGCTTCTAGCGTCTTTTCTATCTCTTTGAAGTAACACCTAAATCCTCGCGGTGAGTGGCTGACAGCAGTTTTGCAGTTAGATATATATTATGCCGATATTCTCGGATTTAAATTCCAAGTATTTTTGGAAGAAATGCACGGGAGAAAGGTCCACTTCCTGATTAAGCCACTGGAATAACTTGATTAAGTTTACAACTTTTTATCATTTGTACTTAATATACTCGAAATACTCGATTCAAATAAATGTAATCAACGTTGTTGATATTGTTATAGTTATATGACTACACACAAAACTAACTGAAAAAAGCTACTTTAATTATAGATTTTGATCGATTTTAAGGTATGTTATAATTATTTTTCTTTTTTTTAAATCGAAAAATGTTCCGTTCTTCAACCTGTTGAATTACTGCCAGAATTGTCAAAGCAAAAAATGTTGCCTCATACTTGCCGTCACTTGGCAAGTGCTGGTTGTTCTGCTTTTTCATCTCAAACGTGTTTTGGCAAAAAAAAGGTAAAAGCATTTAACAATAGGTCACCACCAAATCAAATTTGAATATCGGGATTTGCGGATAGACTTCTTTCCTTTTTCACATTTTCCCCTCAGCTATTAGATTGCTTAAAACTTGTCACTTCATTTACAGTTGTATGTATTTTTTTAAGGACGTATTCAGGGAAGGGGTTAGGGGTTTTGATATCCGCATCCCACCCAAAATTTTTGTCCGACTCGTAAAAACGTAATAAAAATGCATAAAGACACATTTTTGATACGCTTTTAAGTTTTTTGTAACTCTTCTCCCCCCCCCCCAAAAAAAAATCCTTGCCCCCCAGAAAAAATCCTAGATATGGCCAGGATTATTCTACATTTTTTTCATTCATCTTAATAAATTCATAGGCTAATCATACGTCTTTTTCACCAGTATTCATCATTGTCGTCCGCATGCATCATTTCCATCATTTCTTTTTTTTCAATATACATTTATGTTTTTATTTAATTTTTCCTTGACTTTACATTTTATTTCATTTTTTATATTAACGTTTTTTTTTTTTCGTCTCAGGAGTTCAAACAATCTACAAAAATAAACGAATTGCTCCTGTTCAAAAAATTTCTTCTGCCTTTAAAGTTTTAGTGTCAAAGTGCTTGATTGTTCTTTTTCTAACACTTTTCCTGACAATAGTGAATATTAAAGCTAGTGATCAATGCCAGAAAATGACAAAAATAGTTTTTTTTTCTTAAGTTTTCCAAAAACCAAAAGGGAGAAATCTATTTTGTTTTCTGGGTTCTCTCGAACCTTCCCTTGGTTCTCACTTATTTACCAACTAATTATAAAAATTCTTCACAAAAAAAAAAAAAAAACAATTAAGAAAATCAGAAAAACCTGGTAAAGGTAAAAGGTAAAGGTAAAGGATACGGCATTAGACTTTACAGTCCGTACCGGTGGTGCTGATCTCCGTTTCTTGGCCCTTCAGCCAGGAAGTGCAATGGGGGGTTGGGGGCCAGCCATCCTGTGCTTTCGCACACCTCCAGGATTTCTCCAGGTACCCATTTAGAGCTGGGTCGACTCTGGCTAAGCTTACAGACTCTCGCCACTGACCCCCGTCCCAAACTGAAGAATTGGGTACACTGGGATTCGAACCCGCGTCCTCTCAGACAAGGGATCCCGAATCCAGAGCACCAACCCACTCGGCCAGGACGGCTTTTAAAACCTGGTTAAAACCTGGGCTAAAATCAGAGCAAAATCACAGTTCCAGCTGCTATTTAGAAATCTTTGAAAAGAAGTGGTTGTTGTATCTCAGCCAAACTGCATTTTAATGACAAAATTCACGGCACCAGCCTATTAAAAACTATGCCCTGGTATGTCACTAGTCAACCTAAGTTATCTCCCTAGAACTTCAAAATTTACAAATGTATTTAGGCGCCGATCTTGTATGTGCTTTTCAAGGCGTCAGCGTCTAAATGCGATTACTTTCGATCAAGCCAGACTATTTATAAGGAGAAAAAAAACGGATATTTAAGCGCCGTTATTGTGTGTGCTTTTCTAGGCGTCGGTGTCTAAGTGCGATCACTTTCGATCAAGCCAGACTATTTATAAAGGAGAAAAAAAGCGCCGGTGTGCTTTTCTAGGCGTCGGTGTCTAGGTGCGATCACTTTCGATCAAGCCAGACTTTTTATAAAGGAGAAAAAAAGCACCGATATTTAAGCGCTGTTATTGTGTGTGCTTTTCTAGGCGTTAGTGTCTAAGTGCGATTACTTTCGATCAAGCCAGACTTTTTATAAAGGAGAAAAAAAGCACCGATTTTTAAGCGCTGTTATTGTGTGTGCTTTTCTGGGCGTTAGTGTCTAAGTGCGATTACTTTCGATCAAGCCAGACTATTTATAAAGGAGAAAAAAAGCACCGATATTTAAGCGCTGTTATTCTGTGTGCTTTTCTAGGCGTTAGTGTCTAGGTGCGATTACTTTCGATCAAGCCAGACTATTTATAAAGGAGAAAAAAGCGCCGGTATTTAAGCGCCGTTATTGTGTGTGCTTTTCTAGGCGTCGGTGTCTAAGTGCGATCACTTTCGATCAAGCCAGACTATTTATAAAGGAGAAAAAAGGCGCCAGTATTTAAGGGCCGTTATTGTGTGTGCTTTTCTAGGCGTCGGTGTCTAAGTGCGATCACTTTCGATCAAGCCAGACTATTTATAAAGGAGAAAAAAGGCGCCAGTATTTAAGGGCCGTTATTGTGTGTGCTTTTCTAGGCGTCGGTGTCTAAGTGCGATCACTTTCGATCAAGCCAGACTATTTATAAAGGAGAAAAAAGGCGCCAGTATTTAAGGGCCGTTATTGTGTGTGCTTTTCTAGGCGTCGGTGTCTAAGTGCGATCACTTTCGATCAAGCCAGACTATTTATAAAGGAGAAAAAAGCGCCGGTATTTAAGCGCCGTTATTGTGTGTGCTTTTCTAGGCGTCGGTGTCTAAGTGCGATCACTTTCGATCAAGCCAGACTATTTATAAAGGAGAAAAAAGGCGCCAGTATTTAAGGGCCGTTATTGTGTGTGCTTTTCTAGGCGTCGGTGTCTAAGTGCGATCACTTTCGATCAAGCCAGACTATTTATAAAGGAGAAAAAAGCGCCGGTATTTAAGCGCCGTTATTGTGTGTGCTTTTCTAGGCGTCGGTGTCTAAGTGCGATCACTTTCGATCAAGCCAGACTATTTATAAAGGAGAAAAAAGCACCGATATTTAAGCGCTGTTATTGTGTGTGCTTTTCTAGGCGTTAGTGTCTAAGTGCGATTACTTTCGATCAAGCCAGACTATTTATAAAGGAGAAAAAAAGCACCGATATTTAAGCGCTGTTATTGTGTGTGCTTTTCTAGGCGTTAGTGTCTAGGTGCGATTACTTTCGATCAAGCCAGACTATTTATGAAGGAGAAAAAAAGCGCCGGTATTTAAGCGCCGTTTTTGTGTGTGCTTTTCTAGGCGTCATTGTCTAAGTGCGATCACTTTCGATCAAGCCAGACTTTTTATAAAGGAGAAAAAAAGCACCGATATTTAAGCGCTGTTATTGTGTGTGCTTTTCTAGGCGTTAGTGTCTAGGTGCGATTACTTTCGATTAAGCCAGACTATTTATGAAGGAGAAAAAAAAGCACCGGTATTTAAGCGCCGTTTTTGTGTGTGCTTTTCTAGGCGTCAGTGTCTAAGTGCGATCACTTTCGATCAAGCCAGACTATTTATGAAGGAGAAAAAAAGCGCCGGCATTTAAGGGCCGTTATTGTGTGTGCTTTTCCAGGCGTCAGTGTCTAGGTGCGATCACTTTCGATCAAGCCAGACTTTTTATAAAGGAGAAAAAAAAGCACCGATATTTAAGCGCTGTTATTGTGTGTGCTTTTCTAGGCGTTAGTGTCTAAGTGCGATTACTTTCGATCAAGCCAGACTATTTATAAAGGAGAAAAAAAGCACCGATATTTAAGCGCTGTTATTGTAGGCGTTAGTGTCTAAGTGCGATTACTTTCGATCAAGCCAGACTATTTAAAAAGGAGAAAAAAAGCGCCGGTATTTAAGCGCCGTTATTGTGTGTGCTTTTCTAGGCGTCGGTGTCTAAGTGCGATCACTTTCGATAAAGCCAGACTATTTATAAAGGAGAAAAAAAGCGCCGGTATTTAAGCGTTTTTACATTTATAAAGGAGAAAAAAAGCGCCGGTATTTAAGCGTCGCTCTTGTGTGTGCTTTTCTAGGCGTCAGTGTTTAAATGCGATCACTTTCGATCCAGCGAGACTATTTATAAAGGAGAAAACAAATTCTGATTGGTCGAAAGTGAGGTGGTTTTAGATCAATGTCTAATTGAGCAAGCATATGAACTAAGTAAGATTTACGAACATTCCCCATTCTCAAATAAACTCTGACCCATGTTAACCCCTTCCTATAATTCTAGCAGCACTGACTACCCCTCATGAAAACATGGACGTATTTAATAACAACCAAAAATGTATGTAAATGAGTCGGTGGGCAATAAGAACGATTAATTATTTTTAGATCCCGTTTAAATTAAATGATAAAGTAAACAAGAGGGGAGAAACAATGGAGAGAAAAGAAATTCACAGAAAGATACAATGGAGCTTTTCAAGATACATCTTTCTATCTCTCAACATAAAAATCATTTTTATTGTCTAGCTTTCTTTCTCTGTACTTATTTTTATCCACGTCACTTCCATTTTCTATTTAGGCCAACAATGCAACAACTGATTCTCCACTGATCATCCCTAAATCTCGGTATTCTTTTTTCTATTGATATTAGTTAAATTATTTTGTTATGTATAAATATGTTAGTTTTAATTTTAGTGCTTTAGTATTTCTGCTGATGACGGTCGCTGCATATTTGGTCGAAATATCTAGGCTTTTTGTCTAATAAATGGACTTGTCCCCATTCGAACGTTTATTTTTTCATCCCAAAATATCCTACTTCAGCTTAAATACAAAGAGGTAATTCTGGGAAATGAAATAGCAGGAGGCAGATCCTCCTAGCACACATAGGATTATTTTTCTGGTGGGGAAAAATATATTTGATTTCATGATTTGAGTAAAAAGTGCCAAGAAATCCGGGAAAATTTAGGATTCAGGGTAGCAGCCCCTTTCCCCTGCGCCTGTGTAAATTCCTGGTTCACGCAATAAACGCAAGGAACTGAAGGAATTTAACATTGAGACAATTTGGTTGAGATACGAAAATGTATCCAAGAAAGCACAGTTAGTTTATCTATGAAAAAACAAATTAAGAAAAAATTCCAATGGTACTGAAATACCTGAAATTATAATCATAGCTTTGACTTTGTATTTTAAGTTGAGTTATTAACCAATGGGAATTTTTGTTTTTATCCATGTGTTCTTTTTTTTCTTCTTTTTTACGGATGTTATAGATTTTTATGAATATATTTTTGCTATTAGTATGCCTGTATGTTTTTTAACAAGTTATCTCTTGTCATGTCCCCTTGAGATTGTTTGGCATCAAGCTTTATGAAGGCCACGTCAAATTTTTGATTTTGTTTTGATTTTCGGCTTTGGTTAAGAAGTCTCTCTCTCAGCTCTCTCTCTCTCTCCTCTCTCTCCCTCTCTCTCTCCTCTCCTCCTCTCTCTCTCTCTCTCTCTCTCTCTCTCTCTCTCTCTCTCTCTCTCTCTCTCTCTCTCTCTCTCTCTCTCTCTCTCTCTCTCTCTCTCTCTCTCTCTCTCTCTCTCTCTCTCTCTCTCTCTCCTCTCTCTCTCCTCTCTCTCTCTCTCTCTCTCTCTCCTCTCTCTCTCTCTCTCTCTCTCTCTCTCTCTCTCTCTTTCACACACACATTTTTTCTCTGAATACACATTCCTACTTTCTATTTAAAAAAAAAAAAAAAAATCTTACCTGATTTTCCATTTCTATCAAACAGGCTTTCCTAGCTTTCGCAAGAGCGGCCGCCTGTCTTCGCAGTTGTATCAGCAGAAGGACAAGCTCTTCGTGAGTTCTCCCTAGTAGATCTCCGGCTGATAGTTGAGAGTCTTTTTCTAAAGGATGGCCTTTCTTGTCCTCCATCTATCAAAATAGAAAGCGGATTTAGACATGAAAGGAACTCTCTCAACTTGAAGTAGAATTTATAGAGCGAAAAGTACATGACAGTAAGATATAATGGGGAATCAAAAATAATGAATGGTCGTGAATTTAATGAACTGAATGTAAGATTCAGTATAGAATGAAAGGGAATCTTTGGTAATTGACCTGTGAAGCATATCAATATAATTGAGACAAGTGCTGAGCTGAACTAAAACCAATTATGTTTTGAGAGGTAAACAAATAACAAACGACCCAACCAAATGAAATAATATATTGTTCAACCTAGAGAAGAGAATTAATAATAACCCAAGTTTGCAACAAATCCAATTCTTTCTTTTGCGTGGAGGAAAGAGAATGAAAATATTCAAATTTTAAAAAGAATGCAAAGGTTAGAAAAAACACTGACAAAGCCAAGGCCGTGTCTAGAAAAGGGGGTAGAGATTTTGACCCCCCCCCAAATTTTTCCGACGCTTAAAACGCATCAAAATTGCATATAAACAAATTTTTTATGTGTATTTAAAGTTTTTGTGTAATCCCCCTCCT